>NW_015549559.1:1755045-1778404 GCF_001515605.1 Sinocyclocheilus anshuiensis | reverse complement strand
GCTGAGGTGACGTTTGGATGACGTCCTTTTGGGAGAAGCCCTCCGGAGATTGGTTGGCTTCTTGATGACGCGGAGGCTTCAGCAGTTTTGCTACAGTCTGAGTTTGCAAGATGTTAAGTTCTTTGAAGATCGTGTTTCTCTGAAGTGTTTGAGTTTTAGATGACCGATCGCTTTGATGGTAAGCGTGTGAGCACAAGATGGAGTGCTCTTAACACGGCGAAAGGCGAAGAAGCAAGCCAGCAAATCTGTTCTGCATTGGGTTTTGATCCGCTGCATAAGTCCGTCCCACGACGCGATCTTCCAATCGGCTTCTTGCAAGGCGGAGCGTGCATACATTAACAAGAGGCTCCAATTTATTATGAGGACACCTATAATAATATGTTAATATGTCTATAAAGTCTCTTAAATGCAAATATTGTACATACAAATAAAGTTTACTTCATTTCATCATTCTGCATTTGTCGTGCCTATTCGGTCAAGATTAAACTTCACATATTACACACATTTTAATAACCTTATTTCCTAATAAACACTGTAAACACTGATTAAATTTGCACCGATTACATGAACACATCAAGCATATATATATATATATAACATATTATTGAATCTATTGCTCCGATACTTTCAATGATTTTCAATGATTGTCCGTGTACGTTTCTTTGTCTGTGACAGGAGAAACGCATGCTTTTCTGGAAGGTAGTAAAAGGATGCGTCCCTTTTTTTTGGAATGCAGGGGGGAAAGGGGAGGTGTCCTGAGGTCATGCCCATGTCACGAGTTGGGAGTCTGCCATTCTTCTCCTGGACAGAGAGCTCTTAATCTGTCACTTTCTGTTTATCGGATTTAGCAATTTACGTGTTAAATGGTCAGGGGTATCACGCATCTGGTCCTTGAAAGCCCGTAAAACAAAGATAGTTTTGTATCCTAGTTTGAGTTAGGGTTTAAGCACTGTTTTTTATTTGAGTCTCTTGAGACGATACGCTAGATAGTACAGGAACTGCTTCAACACTTCACTGACCCTGCATGAGTTTTACGACCGCAGCTGGTTGCATAGGGGTTCCTCAGTTTGTCTCAATGGAATGTGATTGTTTCATGTGTGAATCAATAGTGTAAGTGGGTCCGTTCGAAGACAGAGATCCTACAGCTTTTATTTTGGTGGTTTGCCAGCAAATAAATAAATGCGCTGCAATGCATGTTTCAGAGTGAAGTGCTGCGTGTCATGGGCTGCACTCGAACACATTACCCATTTCACTCTGAAAACTGCAGCGCATTGGTATTTTTATATTAAATCGCAACCTTCGCGATATGACTATGGCATTAAGCTATAATGCGATATCGATTATATTTCGATATATAGTGCACCCCTAATTAAAATAATATTACAAAAAAAAAAAAAACATTTGGGCACCCCTATGGATGGACGGCACCCCTAGCATTTGCCTATTTTGCCTATGCGACGGGCCGGCCCTGCCTTCAGCCGCTCCAGCAACGGACGCAACTCGGGAAAAACTATTGGCATGGATTTTTGCTGATAGTTCCGGCAGTCAACTATTGGTGCCGATTAATCGGCAAAACCGATACATTGGTCAACCTCTAGTATGTATGTGTGTGTGTGTGTAGCCTAATATATATATATATATATATAAGAATATTACTCCTCCCTTACTAGTAATAGGTAATATACTTTATGTATTACTTGCTTCTACACTGAACAAAATTATAAACGCAACACTTTTGTTTTTGCCCCCATTTTTCATGAGCTGAACTCAAAGATCTAAGACTTTTTCTATGTACACAAAAGGCCTATTTCTCTCAAATATTGTTCACAAATCTGTCTAAATCTGTGTTAGTGAGCACTTCTCCTTTGCCGAGATAATCCATCCACCTCACAGGTGTGGCATATCAAGATGCTGATTAGACAGCATGATTATTGCACAGGTGTGCCTTAGGCTGGTCGCAATAAGAGGCCACTCTAAAATGTGCAGTTTTACTGTACTGGGGGTCCGGTCAGTATCCAGTCAGTATCTGGTGTGACCACCATTTGCCTCACGTAGTGCAACACATCTCTTCCGCATAGAGTTGATCAGGTTGTTGATTGTGGCCTGTGGAATGTTGGTCCACTCCTCTTCAATGGCTGTGCGAAGTTGCTGGATATTGGCAGGAACTGGAACACGTTGTCGTATACGCCGATCCAGAGCATCCCAAACATGCTCAATGGGTGACATGTCCGGTGAGTATGCTGGCCATGCAAGAACTGGGATGTTTTCAGCTTCCAGGATGTGAACAATATTTGAGAGAAATAGGCCTTTTGTGTACATAGAAAAAGTCTTAGATCTTTGAGTTCAGCTCATGAAAAATGGGGGCAAAAACAAAAGTGTTGTGTTTATAATTTTGTTCAGTGTATGACTATCCTAACTATGCACAAGCATAGAAGCATTTTATTATTTGCATTTAGTGTTATTTTTCCCCTGCTCTCTGAAACCCTGTCAGAACAGATGTGCGCCCTATTTTTGGGTTGCGACCCACCAGTTCAGATACACTGATTTAAAATATGATTTAAAATATGTTGTGTTGAATTCTTCCTAAAAAGTTTTACGGAGAAAAAAAAACAGCCGAGATGGGTTTAGGTAGAATGTTAATGCTAAAGTATTGTGGTGTATAAGAGGTTGAAGCAGGCAGATCTCAGTGTCCTGCAGCAGTCTGATTGTCTGACGCCATGGAATTTCCATTCAGATCACTTCACTCATGCATTGCTGTTTACGACAACTTTGTGTTCCTTAAGAAGAGAACCACGTTCAAAAGGCTCTGACTAGGTGTGTTACATTTTACACTGTTCACATTCATTTGCATAAATGATATTGAAAATAGTTGTCATAAGTCATATTCTGTTTTTATTTGCTTAATTTACTTAAAATCATATGAACATTACTAAAATAAAACTGTGACACAGTATTTAACAATATTATTCTGGTTTTGAAAGCATTTTGATATTGAGCTGTTCTCATATTCATTAACCTCATGTTAAGTGCCTGAAGTTTAACCTCGTTTAGGCATATCTGCAGTAGTGGACAATGTTCCCAGCCATGGCCTTGCAGTTGCTAATTATGATAATAATATGGCAAATGCTAGTGGGTCACTGCTAGTTCCCTGGAGGGGAGCAGGAACAATTGGTCAGAGCTGGTAATTTTAGGTGGCAACACGAAGGGTACCAAAGTCCCTTTAAGGCTAGTCAGTTCACTCGGCAGCCATAATTGTAACACCCCCAGACAGCTATTTCCAGCCATGCAAGTATAGCTCCTATTTATCTCCTTGAATGGAAAAAAGACAAAATCAGTGTAACTGTTTGTCGACCTGGTATTTAATACCATATTTGAAATCAGAAATACAATCTAACAAAAATGATATAAATTGTGATTCTTTATCAAAAATGGCAAAAATTCCTTCTGAAACTGTTGCTTTTGGTGACATGAATAAGTATAGCATTTAAATTGAGGATTTGATATATATTTATGTGGCCAAGTGTAAACGCTTTTAACAGATCGGATAGCTATCTGATCAGTAAAAATGCGTGAAGTGGCCAAGTGTAAATAGGCCCAAACTAATTATTGGCTTTGAAAAGCGGGACTCAGTCAAATTCATCTTTAATATGGTTTATTTTGTTGTTGTTTTTTTGGCCAATGAATCACACTCAAAATACAAGTGTATGGAGTGGACAGAGTTTGTAACCATAACTGTACAAAAGCGCACAAAAAGAACATGGTGTGTCTAAAGGCCCGATTTACTTTTTTCGTTCTTCAATTAGAGGTAAAAAGAAGTTTTGAAAATGCTGCTGGAACCACTTTATACAATAGGTTGCTTTAAAGCAAGCAGCTTTACAGTATTAAACATGCAAAAACAGTGTCACTGTTGCCTTCAGTTAAAATTACAATATCCGTTTCTACTATAAAGCAGCTCTTTAGTGTGTTCATGTGTCAACATTTTCTAACAAAAAGTGCAATGTAACAAGTAGAAAAAAAAGAAAAATTCACAAATAATTGTTTGGAGATTTTTCCATCTACAGATTTTTCCCGGACCTTCTTTTCTCTGTAAATTAAGGGTGCACACTATTGCTAAAAAACACAATCACTACTTAGCACTCAGATACTACTCAGATAGTCAGGCTTCCCAAAGCCTCGGAATCGATTCTTTTTGGAATCAATTCCCAGCCCTAGCTACTGGCACTGGATTAATTACAATATGTAGTATTAACGTGATACCAATATTTCATTTTTTAATTATCACAGTTCTCGTTAATACTGGTATATTGCCCCCCCCCCACTAGACAAACAAAAACTAGAACTTTGTTCTTAAACCTTTATACTCTCTCTATTTCTTAAATATTCTATTTCTCTTTTTCCAGCTCTTTTTGTCCATTCAGTCCATCCATCCCGTTGAAAAGGTCATGAAAGCCCCCTCTTCCTAGTGTCACTGACCCCTGATGACCCACTGATCTTTGACGTGTGTTCCTGTCATCTTCAACCCTCTCCTGCTATGCAGCCATGAGCTCTGCGCTATGGAGCCAGGAGAAGTCAGCAGGCAGCTTCCGGGACGACTGGCGCTTCTACATTGTTGTAAAGGAGTGCACTGTGGAAAAGCCAGGCCAGAAGACTCTGCGCATCCCTCGTGGCAGCCTCGGCCAGGCCTGCCAGGAGCGCAACAGCCTTGGTCGCACAATCCCGCCCAGCAAGGGTAAGCGCAGCCTACGCATCCTGGACCAGACTAATGTGGTGGTTAGCGTGGATGAACGGGACGTTATGGAGCTTGAGGAGAAGCTGGCAGAGCTGCTGTTCCCCATCACCAACTGTGAAGAGCGCTACAGCCTGCTGTGCAACAGAGCACGTCTGGACAGGGCCCGCGACATCAACTGCGGATCAAAAGTTCGAGTGCAGTTGAGGTTCGGCGACCAGCCCCTTCCAGGCGTGGTCCGCTTTAAAGGAGCTTTGCTGCCCGACAGAGCACTGAGTGGTATCTGGTTTGGTGTTGAATTGCTGGTGAGCTACACTGTTTGTCTTGTTTGACGTTGTTTGTCTGGTTTTGGGTTCACCTGGTCCTTGAGCGTGTGATCATTACAGAACAAAGCTGCATTTGTCTCCGGGGCTTAGCTGGGAGATTTGGACGAACATAACCTAAGCCTGTAGGCTGCTTTTGTGGGTGAAGACCAGTCTCAAACCTGTCATCACACATCAACAATGCCTTTTGTTTTTATGGCACATACTTGATGTTATTTATGTGAGTTCTGATGTCTGTGTTGGTGAATGTAATGTCCTTTTCTCCTCTGTCTTTCAGGAGGAGGGCAGAGGTCAAGGTTTCACCGAGGGCTCTTATCAGGGTCAGCAGCTGTTTCGTTGTGAAGATGAATGCGGTGTCTTTGTTGCACTGGATAAACTTGAGCTCTGGGAAGATGATGAGCTGGAGGTAGATCGTGTGACGCTAGAGGATAATGACCCGGAAGTGGAAAGCGAAGGACCGCCACTGGAGATCAACTCTCGTGTGTTGGTGCAGACGCGGGAAGGCCCAGAACGGGGCACTGTTATTTTCTGTGACTTACTCCCTGGCAACGAGAGTCTTGGATACTACGTTGGTGTTGATATGGTAAATTGATTAGACTGTTGAGTTGGTGAATAGGTGACACAGTTGCGTGCTCTGGATGTTTAATATTACAGTTTTCATTAAGCAATGTATTTGTTCAGGCAGGTCAGATATTTAAGATGGTGCTTTTTAAGCAAAGTTTTTATTAAGAAAGCGTCAGGGATGCACAGATATACAAATTCTGGCTGATACGATGAGACAGTATTCATGTTTCATGTTTTGGCTGCTAATTCATTAATTCTATATAATTTTGTCTAAATAAATTCTTCCTGAGATTTGATAAAGATTACATTAAACAGTGTTATTAAATTATGAGTGTTTTTAAAGATTAACTTTAAGTGATGGTACCAATATATGGTGCATCTCTTGAAAATGCACTACTGTTCAAATGTTTAGGGTCATTAAGATATTTATAGAAATATTACTTCTATGTAGCATGGCCATATTAAATTTATAATGACATTTATAATGTTACTAAAGATTCAAAGTTTTTTGAACACCAAATCATCATATTAGAATGATTTCTGAAGGATCATGTGACACTGAAGACTGGAGTAATGACTGCTTAAAATACAGATATGTCATCACAGGAATAAATTACGTTTTAGAATATATTATAATAGAAAACAGTTATTTTAAGTTGTAATAATATTTCACAATATTACTTGTGCAGACGTTGTGAGCATAACTTTATAACATTAAAAACATGAAAACGTCTTTCATATCCCAAACTTTTGAATAGTAGTGTGTGTCAAAATCCCAAACTTTTGAATGGTAGTATATGTCAAAATAGTTGAGATGTTCACCTCCAGTGACATAGACGTCAGCGTGGAGGGCAGGATTGAAGGAGAGATGTAGAGACAGCTCAGTTTGCTCTGTGTGACCACCATAATGGCGTGCTGCCAAATGCTCACACAAGACACAACCAACACACGCCATTCCACTGTTCTCCTCTTTTCACCCTTTGTTTCTCTCTCTTCTGTTAAACTCTCACTGCCCTCTCAGCAGAGCTCAGCTGGACTTGCTATCACTTAGATCTAAATGGTGTAGATCTGGATAGGTTTAGGTTTTACTTGTATTTCAGGACAGTACATGTTTTGCTCTTGGTCTTTTGAGTAATAGGTTGTATAGATTAGATTTAAAATATATTTGGGTCTGTTTAGTAAGTTAATGCATGTATTATTAATAGAACTGTATTTGAATATACACTAAGGAGATTTGATGAAAGGCTATACATTAGAAATAGATTAAAACAGATAACAGTGGAGATCTGGCATGTAAAGGGTGTGGGTTTAGAGTTCAGAGACATCGGTCGTTCTGATTATAGTGTAGGTTGTGTAGTGTAGCCATTAGAGAATTACAGCTCTCAGTTAGTGAGATGGGTCCTGTCTGGGTCAGAACAAGAACGTATATGAAGATTTCCATTAGGAGATAGAGAAAGGCCAACCTTTGTTTGGGACGTGTTTATTTTGAAGTGTTGTAGATGCAAGCATTTATGAGATGATCTAGGTCAGGTGCAGTAATAGGGTGCTGTACCTCTCGCCCTCAGGACAATCCCATTGGAGACTGGGATGGGATCATCGACGGCAAACAGCTGTGTAATTTTGCTAGTCTTGAACACACCCGTCTCGTCCCCATCTGTGATGTGATGCCAGGTAAGGGCTCTCACTTCATAAGTATTTGTGAGACGTGGGTATTCAATTTTTGTTCTGGCTTTGAGTGTGATTACTGCTAGAAACCTGGTGTTAGTTGCACTGTTTGTTTCTAGATTGAGCTTTAGCACCTTCGATTCAAAGTACAAGTAACTTGGTTATTACAAAAGATTATAAAAATCATAGGAAACGGTTTTATAAAATATAAAAGAATTTAAATTTAGAGTTAAAAAAATTAAATACATTAATTGCATTTATTTAAAATATATATACAGTTTTATTTAAAACAAATTGTAAATAAATTGCTTTTCCATTGAGTTACTGATCATAGATTGTACATATTTCTTTGTGTGTTTTAGACTTCAAGTCAGGGTGTAGGCTAAATATTTGTTGTCAGAAAGCAAAGAGCTCTACTGTGTGTGTGTGTGTGTGTGTGTGTGTGTGTGTGTGTGTGAGTCATGTTAACATGCAGGAAACAGAAGCTCTTTTGTCTAAAGGCCTGTTTTTGTGAGTGGAGTGTGTGGAGCTCTCTTTGTTCCCTCTATTTATTGATTTGTTTGTTTGTGTGCATGTGTATGTGTGTGTGGGGGGCAAAACGTCTTGTCTTGGTTAATGTCTTAAAGCTACCGCTCTTCCTTAATTTATCTGTGAAATGAAAGGAATCTGTATATGTGGTCATCAGGGTGTAACCTGCTGCTTTATGTGTGATGCTGTTTATGATATTACCAAAATCATATGTCAAAGTATTAGTATGTTGTATCACAGAAAATGTATGTCATGTTATATTTGTTGGAAGTTTTACCCACATTTTTTAAAATCTTTTTTATAATTATAAAGTAGTACCTGTTGTTTGAAAAAAATTAATAAAAATTATTTGGAACTCGCACCAAAAAAATCTGATTATTAAATTGTCAGTGTTATTGGACAAATCCATACAATACAATGACCTTGAAATCGATATTTAAGCTGAAAAGAAAAAAGAAAATCTCCTTTGGCCCATGTAAGAAAGAGAATCTTAAGGATTTTGCACAACATGAGTAAATTATGATTTTTTTTTTAGGCAAGCTTTTTGCTCGTATGTATTTATTTATTTATTTATTTATTTATTTAGTAATTTATTAGACGCTTTTATCCAAAGCGACTTACAAATGAGGACAACAGAAGCAATCAATTGTAGTATTAAAACAACTAAAAACAGATCCAAAACTAAAAGCTAAAACTTTATAAATACTAACTTACCTATACCCATTTTAAAAATAAAGAGATTAAATAAAAGTGACAAATGAACTGAAACAGAAGCGAAACAAGTAATACAAGTAATAGTAATAGTAATAGTAAAACAATAGTTGTATTGAAACCTGTGTGTATATAATTGTTTGCAGAATACTCCATGCAGGATCAGAGGCTGCCCAAAGTCTTTGCCTGCAGGGGCGGCAGTGACAAACCTGGCAGCCAGAGCAAACCAAAGAGTAAAGGTATTAATCCTGTAATATCTATATACAGTTGCTGGAAATAAGTTTACAACACCAAAAATGTTACGATACCAATGGAATTTCACTATTTCAATAAAAGATCTCAAGTAATTATTGAAAAAAGTAAACAGTCAATGACAAAAGATATTCAGTCAAGAGCAGTGAGTGATTTTTCTCTTTTTCTTTTGTTGTTTTATTAACACTAACAGCATAAACTGCAGCAGCAGGTATATTAAGATAATGTCACTTCAGTCCTAATATACAGATACAATATATTATTGATACACATGCGTTTTTTTTTACTCTTTACGTTCACTTAAGACATAACAAACTGTGTTTATGTGAATACTCTCCAAGATGGACATTTGATGTATCTTGTGAGTATTTAACCATTTAGCCATAAACCCCAGTGACTAGCAAAGATTTACTAAGCAGGATTTTGGGTGCATGCAGCATGAGCAACAGTTGCACGCTGCCAGCAAAACCACCCGCATTTTGCCACTTCCCATGTCTGCTTGGAAAATAAACTAGACACTCACCACTGCTGTGTCCCTTATATATTGCTGATGTTATACATTTTACGGTGATTATCTCATTTTGGCAATATTTTACATAATTTCTTACTGACCTTGCATGTCCAGTTACACACTGTATTTAAAACTGTACATAACTGTACTGCAGTTCCACTAAAATATATCCGTTGGACTCTTCTTTACAGTGTTATTAGAGATCCCCAACATAAATATCATATGCACTTGTTAAAAGTATTGAATCTGTATTTACTCAATATAATGAAAATCTGTGGTTTTGTAATGCTTTTGTTAACGAACTAATGTTTTGTTTAAATGTGTAAATTTGTCCTTAATTCTGTCCTGATGGATCATGTGAAATCTTCACCAGACTTGTTATTTCGGCAAGAATACACACAAAATGAGTTGGTGAACATGTAATCCCACATGTATTTCCTCTTTCTATCTCTCTCCCTCTCTCTCTCTCTCTCTCTCTCACACACACACACACACACACACACACACACAAACTGTTTACTGTCTTCCTATCGTAACTCTTATTCAGGGTTAGGCCTGCAGCCTGGCAGCAGGAGCAAGTCTGAGTTTTATTATACGCTAAATGGCAGTTCGGTTGATCACCCTGCCCAGTCCAAAGCCAAAAGCACATGGTACATAGATGAAGGTAATCAATAATCAATACAGATGGAAGACTGGGAAACTCTACAAATAAACATCTTAACAGCAAGGTGCCTTCCTGCTAATATCTTGCCTAAAATTAGCCCACACTCAACTTTAGTTACTTTTAATAGTCTTGGCATGAATACGTAATCACATGTTAATCAGTGCATCAGCAGTGATTTGAAAAGGCAACTTGCTGCTGAGATCTTTTATTAGGAGTCCGGTTCACTATGACATGAGTGGCACATGACCTCATAGCATGACATCATTGATCAGAAATCAAACATCTCAGGTGTCATTCTGAATGTTCTGTACTACAGTCATTTGTGTTTGCACATTCAGTTTTCAACTAAATGTAGTTATAAGGCAATGATTAAGTTATGAGTAATTAATGACTATGAATAATGAGTAAATGAGTAATTAATTTACTCACGTTGAAGTCAGTTAAAGTAATTGCTGGTATTTATTTTGTATTTGTGATCTTTTTTTATAGAAAACTGCATTAATTTGTTAATTGAAGCACACATAGAATGCTTAGAATTTGTGGCCAGTTTTATGTATGATTTGTGAAAGCCTTTTATATTTTGGTATCAGGCATACTTGGTATATCTCCACTCATCCATTGTGTAATTGTGTGTTTGAATGTGTGTGTGTGTGTTTGCCATTGAACACAGACTGTATTCCTTATAACATTGCTTTCATCTGTGTAATAATTTCATATTTCATGCCACTCTTTACTAACATGCACTGTTGAAGAATGTTGCAGGGGTGGTCTGTGATTAGTTAAGGGGTTCATATTGTGTGGCCTGTGCTGCTTTCATTCTCATTCACCAGGCTGTCATTCTTCCAGTGGTGACTTTTTGTAGCCCAATGATTCATGAAATTCTCATTTCATGTGTATGCTTCAGTGAGGAGAAAATCACTAATCAGCTTTGAAAGGACATCATGTTTTGGTTAAGCTTTTTTAGTAAACACTACCGTTCAAAAGTTTGGGTCAGCAATATTTTTATTTTTTTGCTTTTTAACAAGGATGCATTAAATTGATCAAAAGTGACAGTACACACGCACACATATATAAATATATAATATTTATATTTCAAATAAATGCTTTTTTTTTTTACTTTCTATTAATCAAATAATAGATTTTTTTGGGTGTTTTCAATATTGCTATTAAGAAGTGTTACTTGAGCACCACATCAGCATAGAGTGATTTCTGAAGGATCATGTGACACTGAAGACTTTAAAATGTATTCAGATAGGAAACTGATATTTTAAAATGTAATAATATTTGGCAATATTACAGGTTTACTTTATTTTTGATCAAATAAATGCAGCCTTGGTGAGCATAAGAGACTTCTTTCAAAAACTTTACAAAAAAAAAGAACCCCAAAATTTTGAACTAAATGCAGCCTTGGTGAGCATAAGAGACTTCTTTCAAAAACTTTACAAAAAAAAAGAACCCCAAAATTTTGAATGGCAGTATATTAATGTAAATCACCTTAATGACAGATGATTGTTGAAGATGCTCTTTTGAAACATTATCTGTGAATCCATTGAATCCATTTATGATGACGTCAACTGATCAGTTTATATTGGTTAAACAATTTCTGGTCCTCCACACTGATGCATCATCTGGTTATCATGACCTCTAGGTACAGCCTCTTATTTCTTTGGCTTTGTTTCTTGATAGTCGGCGAGGACCCGGCCAAATCCCTGACGGACACCCCCCCAGACTTCAACCCAAGCTCGTCCCCTTCTCGAGCTCCGCCCATACCCTCCTCACTGTCCAATGATAACAAGTTCCACTCCCTGCCCTTTAGCTTGAGCCACAAAGTTGGCCCCAGTGGGAGCATGAGCCACGGCCCTCTCTCCCTGTCCGCTGGCTCAGTGATGGGGGAGCAGCAAGAGGTCCTGCCACCTGCTACCACTCCTGTCCAGAGGCCTCCGTCGCCAACACAAAGCCAGCCAGGGTTAGAGGTCGGGTCATTGGTGGAGGTTAAAGAGAACCCACCGCTGTGTGGGGTCATCCGCTGGGTTGGTCTACCTCCAGGACTTCAAGAGCCGCTAGCTGGGCTAGAGCTGGTCAGTAGGTTTATGTGTGTTTGCTGTACTGTAACTATAAGTTAATATAAATGCACCACCATTTAAACATTTGTGGTCAGTGAGGTTTTTTCTTCAGACATTAATACTTTTATTCAGCAAGGATCAAAAGCGACAGTATAGACTTTTACATTATTACAATAGATTTCTGTTTTAAATAATCAAGAATCCTGAAAAAAATGTTTCACAATTTCCAAAGCAAAACTGTTTTCAGCCTTTATAATAATTAGAAATGTTTCTTGAGCACCAAATCAGCATATTAGAATGATTTCTAAAGGATCATGTGTACTGAAGATTGGAGTAATGGCTGATATCACAGGAATAAATTAAATTTTAAAATGTATTAAAAAAAAAATTTAAATTTTAATATTTCACAATATTACTGTTTTTACTACATTTTTTGATCAAATAAATGCATCTTCGGTGAGCATAAGAGACTTTCAAAAACATTTCAAAAATCATACTCTGTAATGATGTGTTTCTTTTGTGTGTGTTTAGGAGGAGGAGTGTGTGGGCTGCACTGATGGAACGTTTAAAGGGATTCGTTATTTTACGTGTCCACCAAAGAAAGCTCTGTTTGTCAAACTGAAGTGCTGCAGGCCTGACTCACGATTTCCATCCTTACATCATTCACCCAACCCCATAGAACGATGCAACTCCATAGGTAAGAAACACACTTTAATTGTCAGAGTCCATGTTCCTATGCTTATGATAGGCCTACAGTAAACCAGATTCAGGGATATGTGATGTTAATGTCCAGTGCTGTACAAGCTTTATAAACAGCATTTGCAGCATAATGTTGATTTATCTTAAAAAAAAATTTTTTTTTAAGAGCAAAAATTGCAGTTACATTAACACTCTTCTTAATTTTCTGTGTTCTGCTCTGTCTAGTGCATAATTGAAAGCACAAGCCTGTAAAAATATACTCTGTTGACCCTGAACGTAGAAAGACACATTCTGCTTGTGCAAAGTATGCACTTTGTTTTTAAGGCTCAGATCACTAGTACATACTGATGATGTGATTTGATCAGGTGGAGCTGGGGAAGGTGGAGGGTTTCAGAGAAACTCTGAAAGCGCGCTGCAGGAATCTCTAGTGAATGCTAGCCAGCCATATAAATGCAAGGCAGTAAGCTCATTGGCTGCATATGCAGCATGAACCAATCAGCTTGTGCCAAGTAGTTTAACTCTCTGAATATCATCGGTTACGTTAACAACCAGTCAGCCTGCGTTTCATGACTGAACTATGTATTTATACTGTACAAACCGTATATTCTCTCACCCTACACCTAACCCTACCCCTCACAGAAAACTTTCTGCATTTTTACATTCTCAAAAAAACTAATTCTGTATGATTTATAAGCTTGTTTCCCCATGGGGACCTCAGTTTAGGTCCCCACGGTGACACGAGTCCCTGTGAGTTGGTGTGTATTCAGGTTTAAGTCCCCACTGGGATAGAAAAACATGTACACACACAAACACGTGTTTACACAGTTAAGTGCAGGAATTACTTTATGCATTACACATTACATTTGTTTAAAACTACTGCATTGCATAAATTTGCATAAAAGATGATTTCTTAATGTTAAATTTGTAAATATTCTTCTGTCTCTTTCTGTGTGTCAGTCTTTTCTCCTTTAGTTCTGTGTTGGATACGGTGCTCCTGAGACCAAGATCTAAGACTGATGTAGAATATTACAAAGAGACACAAGACTTACTGCGCACAGAAATAGTCAACCCACTGCGAATGTGAGTGGCACAGAATGAAAACATTCTACAATTAAGCATTCATCCAAATATTCCCTTTTACTCATTCTCTGTGACAGAACTGGTTGTAATCTTTTATTAATCTGTGTGAATTTGTTAGACATGGCTACGTGTGCGCCACTAAAATCATGAAACTTAGGAGGATATTGGAGAAAGTGGAGGCAGCGTCAGGATTCACTTCAGAAGAGAAAGGTGAGAATAGTCTCAGGCCATGTCCACACACGTACACGGGTATTTTTATAAACAGAGTTTTTCCTTCTTCCGTTTTAAAAAAAATCTCCGTCCACATGAAAATGCAAACTCATGCTATGAAGCACTGTCAAGAGCATGCGAAACCAACAGGTGGTGATATAATCTCAACCATAAAGCCATGTCTTAGATATGTTCAACACCAAAAAACAACAACATTATATAAAAAAAATAAAAATAAATAAAAATAAAACTTTCAGGATGATCTACATATTAACTACAAAAAAATTGTGAGATGAATTATAATAAATTATTTTAATTTGATTGATTGCCATAGTATTATCTAAATGTGTTACAGTATATCAAAGCTTCTGTGTTGAGTGACATAGCAAGGCATTCTCTTTTTGTTTAGATCCTGAGGAGTTCCTCAATATCCTGTTTCATCACATCCTGAGAGTCGACCCTCTTCTCAAGCTTCGGTGCGCCTCTCACACTTTTCAAATCCATGCTAGAATCAGCATTCTCGGGAGCTCCACAAAGCTATTATCAAAGAGTGGTGTTTTTGTCTTTGTAAAAACATGATTGTATCATTTGCAGGTCTGCAGGACAGAAGGTTCAGGACTGTTACTTCTATCAAATCTTTATGGATAAGAAAGATAAAGTGCTGGTGCCAACCAGCCAGCAACTTCTGGAGTGGTCCTTCATCAACAGTGATCTCAAATTTGCAGAGGTATGTACACAAGACATGCTCTGGATCTTTCCTCTGTGAACAACATAATTAGTGGAGAGGCCACTTTCACTTCCATGTTTTATTGTTCTTTACAACATATTCTTTTATTTGGCTATAAAAAAAAAACAAAAAACATTTTAAATCTTTTTTTTTTTTTTTCATATGTGCTGTATATATTTGGGGTTGGTAAGATGTAATGTTTTTGAAAGAAGTCTCTTATGCTCATCAAGGATGCATTTAAACAAAAAATCTAAAATAAAGTAAAAACAGTAATATCGTGAAATTGTAATTTAGATTCTTTGAATAGGAAGTATAAAAGAACTGAATTTTTTTTAATAGAAACCTTTTGTAATATCTTAAATGTCTTTACTGTCACCTCTGATCAATTTAATGCATCCTTGCTAAAGTGAAAATTTGAATTTTTCCCAAATAAGCACATAGAAAAAACACACAATTAAAAGAGAATTAAAAGATGCATTTAGAGGAGAATTTACACATCCAAATATGTTGGTTAGTGTGGTGCAAGGACAAATGAAGTGTACTGACATGTTCTTGTCTGTTTGTTTCTGTCCAGGCCCCTTCTTGCCTTATAATTCAAATGCCTCGCTTTGGGAAGGACTTTAAGATGTTTAATAAGATCTTCCCTTCTCTGGAGCTTGACATCACCGATCTATTAGATGACAGTGAGTCAATTCAGTAACTGATTTGATTTGTGCTGGTATTAGAATAACATTCCACATACCAAAGTAATGTATCTGTGTTTGAGATAAAGAACTAATATTATTGTAATATGCATCATTCTGGCTGTGCTTCATTTTTTTCTGTGTTTAAAGGAAAATTATATAAATGTTTTTGTCAGCTCCTAGAGAATGTCGAATTTGTGGTGGCTTAGCTCTTTACGAATGCAGAGAGTGCTATGAAGATTGTGACATCACGCCAGGAAAGATCAAGCAGTACTGCGAGAAGTGCAATACACAGGTAGGACACAGACACAAACATGCTCTTCTAGCTCTAAGAACATTCTGTTATCTTCTCTGCAATACATTTCATATCCACTAGATGGAGACTTTTCCAAATGAATAATGCTGAAACACTCTTATCCATAGTAGTTGCTTTCAGTGGTTAAATATACATGATTGTGCAAATTTATGTGTACATGTTTTTTCTGTATATGTGTTCACTTCCTGCAACTTTAGGTACATCTGCACCCACGACGTAAGTCTCATCGGTATGTTAAGTTATCTGTCCCTAAAGAGCTACATGAGTCAGTTTGGAGACAGGGATCTTACCCTCACCAGCAGATGGAGCTGTTTGCTGTGCTCTGCATTGAGACAAGCCACTATGTCGCCTTTGTCAAATACGGATCCGCAGACTCGGCCTGGCTATTCTTCGATAGTATGGCTGACCGTGATGGTACAGAGGACTTTTTATCTAATATAATTTCTATATAATCTAATATAAATGTAATAAAACTCTCACTTCTTGAGTCACAATAATAAATAGACTCACTATTCTTTAATTGTCAACTTTTTTTTCTAACTCCTTTTTTCTGTTTTTGGTGGCAGGTGGTCAGAACGGGTTTAACATCCCACAGGTTTCCCCATGCCCTGAAGTAGGGGCCTACCTGAAGATGACCCCGGAGGAACTCCACGCACTGGACCCCAAGAACATCCAGGGCTATGCACGCAGACTTCTCTGTGACGCCTATATGTGCATGTACCAGAGTCCCACCATGAGCCTCTATAAATAGAGAAGGAGGAATAAAGAAGATGGAAAGGTAGGAAAGCGAATGGCAGAGAGATGAGGGAACAAGGGAACAGAGGAAAGGGGCTGTAGTGAAGAGAGAATGAGGAAGAAAAGAAAGAAGAAAAGTGCCCAAGAAGACGCACTTGAGATTGAATATCCCACATCCAGTTACCTCATCCTCTCTTCTGCATCTCTCTGTACATACTGCAGGGTAAATACGGTCATGAGAGTGAAGGCAAGATCAAGAGAACGAACAAAAAAGCCTATTTGCACTGTGTGAGAGCATATGTGTTTGTGTGTGTTTGTTGAAGTGTTGTTGTTGTTTTCTCTGATTTGTGCCGTCTTTGGCTCAGCTCAAACTCTTGAGTGTTCAGAGCGGTGTTTTGCACGGAGAGAATTCGCAATCTTTCCAGCCCTCAGGTGTTTCGCAGACGCTCACTCACCTGATGGCTTCACATTCGCTACGTACCGCCAGAACTGACCCCTCCAAACAGCAACACATTCTACCCCTGTTAATGAAACCTTGGATGAATGTCCAAAACAGGATGTTTCTGTTCTGTCTGAATGCCTCCACTCATCACCAACCCATTTTAATGCACTGCAGTGTCCAGCATTAATTATAGTTCAGACGCACTGTGTGTAGTCCCTGTTTTTGCCTTTGTATTTTGCTGTGAAGTCTTTGTCTGGTGTGTTCACATACAGCAGAGCCCTTGACTGCCATGCACGGGTTCCAGATCAAGACAGAAGAATGAGATGATTAAGCACAGGTTTTTTTTTTTTTGACATGAAGAATTATATAATTGAGCATTTTCTTGTTAAAATAGGAATTATTTAATTTTATTATAATTTTTTTTTTTTTTAAATTGCAAAAAAATACTAGCAACTCCCCAGGCCATGCTCTCAAAGTCATAAATTAGCTGTAAATTACTTCCTATAGATACAAGCCAATTTTTGCAAGTATTATGATAATATTATGATATTCCAAAGGTTACTGCTTTGCAGTCAAGGTCGTGTTCATGTTATAAAAAACTGATTCTAGTTCCTGTTTGTATATGACATGCTCTGGTTTGAGTGTTCACGGCTGAGGCTGAATGGACAAGAGCTGTTTTATGCTAAACTGCAGTGCTGATGGCTAATTTGCAGAAACACTGTTCATCGAGATACTGGTTTGATGTACTGTGCACATTTTTGCTATGGGTTATCGGATTGTTTACACATCCTGGTTTAAACTAAAGAGTTATGAAAATAAACTTGCATTGGGATCGTTTTGTAATCTCTGCTGATGTAACTGTACACTATGGGAGAGATTCTTCGTGAGCGACTGTAATGGGAGAAAGAATGACGACTGGTGTACTTGTGTAAAATGAAGCCAGGTGGACTTTATTATATCTGTGCTGTTCTCTTAAATGTTAACTAAATTAAAACGCCATTTTGAAAACAGCTTTTGTGGTAATGGCTGCACTGCTTTTGATTTGCTCATTTGGGATTGTTTGTTAAAATGTGTTTGTTTTTTTAAATAGAAGTGAAGACAAGCAAGAGGAAGGAGTGCAGTTTGTATGTGTGTGTGTGTGAGTAAAGTGAATATTTACCTCGAAGTTGACAGATGTGCCACCAAGCTGTGAAAATCTCTGTCTTCGCATGTCACTGAGATGTGTGCAGCATTTGTGCTTTGATGCCAGCAGTGTTTTCATCTGCCACATGTGTGAGTGTGTGTGTGTGACAGTCTTCAGCAGGCAGACGGACGAGGTGTGTTTGGATGTCCATTGCCTTCAGTGCTGTCATAAGTCTGTGAGTGTTTGTGTGGGGATTTTTCAACTGCCAGCGGTGCTGCTTTCACCTGTCACCTGTGTGGATCCCATTAACATGGTGTCACGACCAGGGCATGATGTGGTCTCGGACGCAAACACTCCAATGCTGGAAAGATGGGGCTGATCTGTAGTGAAGGCTCAAAAGCTAGAGACACAAACACACACACACACACACACACGCACGCGCATGCCACATCTAGTCTTCACCCCTGATGACCTCATATGGTCACGGCCATTACATGTTCAGTTGTACCAGTAGATGAGGAATATCAATAAACAACATGTACTTATTGTGGCTTTAGGTGTATGATTTGCTTTAGTGTTAGTTACTATAATGGATAATTTACTCTTATTACTATAATACATGTTTAAGAAGGACACATTTAAATAAAATGCTACCAAACTTCCCAAATCGCTGATTGTCCACTGTACATTTGGATATTCATAATAGGTCTGTTGGCGCTTTATAAATCATGGGTAACACTTTACAATAAGGTCTCATTTGTTAACATGAATTAATGCATTAACTAACATGAACTAACAATGATATAAACTTTTATTAAACTTTGTTAATGTTAATACAATATTTAAAAATATATTAGTAAATGTTAAGATGAATAAAAGTATTGTTTATTGTCAATTCATGCACTGTACACAAACATTTTTCAAAGTTCTAAATAAAACTGATTATAGGAGTACATTTGCAAGAAAATACTATTTCAGTGTTTGTACCTCAAAATTTCACTTATATGTTACTTGCCATTACTTTGTAATTATTTGTGAATTTTACTAGCTATTTCTTTGTGAAAATGGTAATGTTGTGTTTCTACAACATTTTTTTTCCAGCATGTTAACTAATGGTAACAAATAAATCCTTGTTGCAAAGTGTTACCAAATAATTTTTCTCCCCCCAAAAAAAGTCATGCCTGCGAACTGCACAATTGTCATGCTAGTATTTGTCATCAGAACCGCTGGCACACAATGCTCTCATGTAGCTTTATGCTGTGGCGTATGCCTGCTGTGTGCCACGTGCTAATTTCTCCTACGTTGGCACTACCTGACCAGATGGAGAACAGTATTGCCATGCTCACCATTAGAGCATAGCCTCGGTGGGTGAATGTCAAATAAAATCCAAGCATATGGATTCCTTCTCTGTCGACTTTGATTCTGATAAACAGAAGATCTGCTGTTGTCAGAGGTTTACTTCAGAGTCTCCCGATGAGTGTTCAGGAATGTAACGATTGGTTTTGTGTGTGCCTTTGCTATGTGGATGGAAAGTCCATGCTCTACACTCAAAAAAAAAAAAAAAAAAAATTGCTGCTTGTTGAATATACTTAATAAGCTAATGGAACACAGTTCTCAAACATTTTATCACCTTAATTTCATTGTGTGCAATTCACCTAAATTTGTAAAATAGAACTTTACTTAATCCGTTAATGCTGGGATGGTGAGAGGATTTCTAGTTCCCAGCATGCTATGCATGAGACTGGATGGGCAGGATACATGTTGAAATTAAGTGTTTTTAATGTGTTTTCAAGCGAGATGAAAAAGGGCAAAACTTATCTTGAGTTTTGGCAGTTACCATAGTGCTGAAAAGTGGCACTTGTGCTTAGGTTGAGAATGCTGGCTTGTGACTTGTATACATTGCTTTTCTCAATGAGCACTTGTACTCTATACACGGCCACTTTCACCTTTCCACTGCTATACTTTTGGTGCAGCGCAGTGTATGGAAAATGAGATCTTGAGTAAGTGTCCCACAACAGGACAAAGCAGGTATTTAAAACCTCTGGAATTCATTACTAAGAAGTTATGTTTACTAATATATATATGATTTAATATATAAAAAATAACTAATGAGGGTTCACTTCGCTTCACTTGGGTGTCTATTGTTTTTCAATAGTTCAATGGAACAGAGTAAATTATTTAGCTTAAACCACGGTTATGACACCTTAAGACATTGTTCAGATTTATTTCAAGTTTTTTCAGGTTTTCTCATACCAAGCCTCCATTTCTAATAACAAAACATTGTTTTAGAGCTAATAACTTGGTCACTAGTAACTTGTGTGGTTTTCAGTTCTTTTGCTGTTGTATGTTGTAAGGACCTTTGAAAGAATTTGATATAAAACTGTAATGTGGTTGACAGATCTGAAACTGCTTAAAAGCTGTGCATTTACTGCACACCTTAGAACCATCCAAGCAATCAACATCCATTTGAAAGTTAATAGGAATATGAAGAAAGAGTTTACTACTACTAAAATTTGCAGTGGGAGAATGCTATACCTCAAGCTCACATAACACTGTGATTTTAGTGGAAATACGTTGATGGGAATAGTCAGTAACTGTGCAGATATGACCTTTTTGGTATCCCCATGTTACATACAGTACAAAAAAAGTTTAGCATGCTTGTTTGTGTGATGCTATGCTTATTGATTCTCGCGATGCTAGCTTATTGCTATTGCTAGCTAGTTTTTATTTTTTATTTTTTTGAGCTGCTTTGACACTTCACACTCAATTTAGCTTTAATACAAAGTTGATACAATTCCATGTGAAGAAATCTCATTTCCAATATGTGGTACCACTGTCTACATTTAAATTAAGTTAAAAAAGATATTTTAGAGTGAATAGCAATAGTGATTTGAAGCTTCTGAGCTGCTGACGTGTTGACAAAAAGATAAAGTAGAGGCTTATGTTCCAAATGAATGAAAAGATACTCAAGAACACTGTGTGTAATTACACATCTTTCACAGGTTGACAAAAACTCAAGTTATTAGGTAAGGCCTTCTGTTTTGCCTATATCTTGTTTTCCATAGTGAGTGCACATGTCTGTATTCTGTGCATTTAGTATGGAAATGCACAAACATTGGCTGTGATTTGACAATAGTTTTCTGATTCACCGTCTAATTCTTTACCTATACTGCTAGTTAGTTGAAATTCACTCCTTGAGCTGTTTCTTCTCATGTTCCCAAGGGAAAACATCCACAGTGAGAGAGAGAGAGAGAGAGAGAGAGAGAGAGCTCAGACAACAGGAAAACAGTGATTTCCAGCAGTAAGATGAAAGCGAATCTCAAGACAGAGCAATTTAAAGCCAATCAGTACTAACCCAATATAAACCCGGATAATCACTTTAACTTCATCCTAACAGCAGCTTTTATTGGCCATCTTCAAAGCTCAAAAACTGGAGCAGGTAATGCTGGAATCATGACTGATGATAGCATTGCCTCTTCTTATTCGCCCTTCTTTAAACAGTCTCTTTGATTAAGTTTCATCTTGAGCTCTTAATGACCATCTTGATGTCTGTGATCAAACTTAGATCAAACTTTATCTGTATGTCATTTTAGTTGCAAAACACAGTCTTCACTAATCAAAGGGGAATTTATAAAGGTTTACGCACAGCAAAAGGTGTGAGAGAGGAGAAAAATACACATTGTGTGCTTTTCGATTAATACATTTTGGTGTGTATCTGTATAGTCATTAATGAGCTGTGCAGCAGATGCTGCTGTTGGCTCTGAAGAACAGGTGTTGCAGAGCTACATATGCAGCGTGCCTGTGTAAAATATTTAACCTCATAACAGGCAGCACACATGGTGGCATGTGTAAGGTGCTAAAAGCAGTTAGCATCGGTGTGCGACTTGTGGCAGGACTGGTGTGTCTGACTGCACACCTGCACACCCTTCATTCTCTCTTCTCTCCTTTCGTCTGTCTCTAACACTGCATTATTTACAGGTGCTTACTAGGACACAAGGAAGCCTTATGCGATTTTTTTCCCCCCACAAGTTCCAACTGCTAGTTTTTTATTTGTATAAATTTCATACTACCAAATTTTGGGATCAGTAAGATGTTTTTTTTTTTTTAAACATTAATATATTTATTCAGCCTGCATGCATTAAATTGACAAAAGGTAACTGTAAAGACATCTAATGTTACAAAATAACTTTCTATTCATCCAAGAACCCTGAAAATCCCTGGTTTCCACAAAAATATTAAGCAGCATTGATAATAATAAGAAATTATTCTTGAGCACGGATTTTGCATATTAGAATGATTTTTGAGAGATCATGTGACACTAAATACTGAAGTAATTGTTGAAAAAAATTCAGCTTTGCATCACAGGAATACATTTTAATATATATTTAAATTCAAAAAGTTTTCACTGCAAATAAATGCACCCTTTGGTGAGCATAAGAAACTTCTTTCAAAACATTTAAAAAACATAGACTCCAAACTTTTGAATAGTAGTCTATGTATATTTCTATTACAATTAATTTAAAGGGATGGTTCAGTGTTTTTTTTCTAGGCTTGATTGTGTCAGCTTCATACCTTTGCAGATATTGTTTATACTCAAACAGCAACATTACACACTAACGTTAAAAAAGTGAAATCGCAATGAACCACCCCTTTAATTGTAAAAACACCCAAAGGCTCCAATGTGGCAGACATCTCTCATGGTAAAACATCACGGTCCCTGTCTACAGCTACTTCACAATTCCTCCTTATGATACAAATTAGTGCGAATCCTCTATATATGAACCCTATGACCAGAATGAGTCCTCTATATGTGTGAATTTACATTTATTAATTTAGCAGATGAATGCAGTGCAGTATCTAGCATGCAGAAGCGGAGGACCACACAGGGCCTGCAGAGGAAGACTGAATGCGAGAACAGGAGCCTCATCGCCATGCAGATGACACGAGTCTGTCCCCTCGACTCAGAGGTAAAACTCATAAAGAGTGCTTGTACACACACAATAGCATCTTCTTCCTGTGCTGGCAGTTCTATTGTGCTATATGGTAAGAGGCCATGCAGAGTGCAATTATTCGTTTGTGATACATCCTTTTTTCCTGTCATTCCCATTGTGGCGCAGAATGCTGGTTTTGTTCTGACACTCGGCGTTCAGGCTGTCAGCTGTCAGCTCCGATACCGTCTACTGCTCTCAGTGTTCCCAGCCACTCCAGTCGGAATTCCTAATTAGATTTGCCATTTTCACGCGTCTGATTGCCGTACATAACAACACAATGAGACCGACGTCTCCACACACACACACACACACACACACACACACACACACAAACACACCTCAATCT
>NW_015549559.1:1749022-1752033 GCF_001515605.1 Sinocyclocheilus anshuiensis | reverse complement strand
CCACACACACACACACACACACACACACACACACACACATACACACCTCTAACTGTAACAATTCATAACAATGCTCATTAACATGTATGGTGTGGCAGCATTGATTATGACATTACCATCTAAATGGATGACCTGCCCAAGCAATTTCATTACTAGCTTGTAGATATGGATTAATAAACTTCTTATTCTGGTCCAGGGCTGGTTATTAATTACACAAATTAGTGAGGGCAGGGTAATCAACTTCGGGTCTGTTTGCCTTATAATAATTGATCTAATTTTTAGAGAACGTTGCTGTTGGGCAAGGCTGAGAGATCACCTCGTTAGCAAAAGTTTAATTCTGATCATAGTTCATGAGTCGTTTGCCTTAAGGTCAGATCTGAATGTCAGAAATTGATTGGTGTTAAATTGAATCAATGTCATGTTCAGGAAAAACAATAACGGTTAATGGATTACACTGAAACGCCATCTGCAGAGGGAGGAAGAGATAGAGCATGAGAGAAATGGATAAGAAAGAAAAGAAAAGAAAAAAGGAGGGAGGAGAGAAAGAAGTATAGGCAGGAAGGAAGGGAAAGGAAGTTCAGACAGGAAGAAAGAAGCACAGGCAGGAAGGGAAAGAAAAAGTAATCAAGGAAGGAAGGAAGGAAGGAAGAAAGGAAGAACGGAAGAAAGAAAGAAAGAAAGAAGTAACAGGGAGGAAGGAAAAAATAAATATGGACAAGAGGGCAGGATAAGAAAGAAGTATGGATGAAAGAAAGGAAGAAAAAGAAAGAAAGAAAGAAAGAAAGGAAGGAAGGAAGGAAGGAAGGAAGAAATAAAGAAAGAACATGGAAGGAAGGAAGGAAGAAAACATGCAAAGAAAGAAAGAAAAAAACATGGAAGGAAGGAAGGAAGAAAGAAAGGAGTAACAGGAAGGAAGGAAAAGAAAGAAGTATGGACAAGAAGGCAGGAAAAGAAAGAAGCATATACGAAAGAAAGAGAAAGAAATACAACATGGAAGGAAGGAAGAAAGGAAGGAAAAGAAAGAAGTATGGATGAAAGAAAGAAAAGTATGAGAAAAAAAGAAAAAGAAAACAAGGAAGGAAGGAAGGAAAAGAGAAGGCAGGAAAAGAAAGAAAGAAAAAGAAAGAAAGAAAGAAAGAAGTATGAACAGGAAGGAAAGAAAAGACAAGTATGAGAAAGAAGTATGGACGGGAAGGGAGAAAGGAAAGGAAACAGAAGCATGGATAGGAGGAGGAAGAAAATCAGGAGGCAGAGAAGATGGATAAGGCAGAAAAAGAAAAGGTATGGGTTAGAAAGGAAACAAATGAAGGAAAAGAATGAAAGTATCTATCAAGAAGGAAGGAAGGAATAAAGAGTGTTTCATATTTTTTATGAGCAGAAAAAAAACAGAGAGAACACTCATATAGAGGCTTCAACAGAAACAAAAACCAAAGTGTTTAGTCAACTTAAGTTCACAGCACTTGACCCCTTTATTTCACTAAGAGCGGCTGCAGCTAATCCCCCCCCCTCTCTCTCTCTCTCTCACTCACTCTTTGTTTCAAGTGACTGGAAGAATGCCAGCTGTTACAAATCCTCCTGATCCTTTACAAAGCTAGCACACACTGATGGGAAAAAAAGAGAGAGGAAGAAGATAGAGAGAAAGATTTACTTGTTCTATGAGGTCTTCACAAACACCTGGCTTCTCTCTCTCCACCTGGAAGAACAGCAGTCATTTTCCGAATTGTGTGAAATTTCACACTCGTTTTTCACAACACATTTTAATATGCACTGTGCTTTTTCTCATTCCTCCTTCCATCCATCCTTCCCTCCCTCGCTCACGGCTCAGAGTATGAAATCCTTTCATTCTCCCTTATTCGCTGTTGCCAAACTCAGCCTCCCTGCCAATCACGGCTGAGCGACAGCACATACAATTTTCCGCCAGCAATTTGCCCCCTTAAGAGGAAAATTGCTTTGGATAGAACCTCTCCCAGCAAGACAACCACAATAAACAACTACAACTGTAATGGCATTGGTGCTGTCAGCCCCGGGCCGGGACGGGCATTCTCACACACCGAGGAGAGATGCTTTAAACTGACCCTGCCCTGTAATATCCACACCTGTGCAGAGCCGAGCGCTCCGCCAATCCTCCCTTAAACATAACTCACTGCCATCGTGCCAGAATGACTGCTATGAAAGGCTTTTGTCAGATATGCCACAGGACGGCCTGTGTGCGTGCGTGCGCAGATTGTCATTTATTATATGTTGTGTGGTTTTCTGTCAGTGCGCGTATTGATTTGCGTGCCGGCGGAGAGGCAGAGGTCACTTTGATCGGCGTGAGATGAGGAGAGGGAATAGCAGAGAGCTGACATTCCATTAGCTGAGAAAAAAGGACTCCAAATAAAGAGGAATATGTTAAGGACAGGCGGCAGCGGCGGGGTGATATGACTGTAATTAAGAGAAGAGAGAGAGAACAGCGGAGTGTCTGCTGCAGGAGGCTATTGTCTGACGGAGACGGCCAAGATCCTGCTCTTATAATACACGCTTGACCTTTTGGCAACCGCACCCCCACCCGTCTACTCATCCATTCTCCCTGTTTCTTTCACGGGTCTCGCTCACAATCAAACTTTTTGCTCTCCTCACATAACCTTTTACATCAGAGGCCTCGACCCAGATGAAACTCAGTCATTTTGTTTAGTTCAGATTGGAAAATTTTATCATCTGGACTATGTGCTGTCTTTTTCAGTGGTCAGATCAGACTAAAATAGCCTATGTTTGAGGGAAAGTATTTGGGTGAATTCTGGACACTTTTCATCTCAGTGACAAAAAGTGACAAGAAATACTCGATTTCACCTTACATTGACCTTTTCCAATGGCACTGGGGAAAACGTGTGTTAATAAACAATATTCTGTCAGAAACACATGGAGGCCTCACTAACATTACATTTGATATCTGTGTACACGGGTTGTGTGGTAGTCAGACAGCGTTTATTAGTTAGGTGTTTTGAGGTCTGCATCTCTTCAGAGTGTCAACG
>NW_015549559.1:1734335-1743197 GCF_001515605.1 Sinocyclocheilus anshuiensis | reverse complement strand
CGCCCCCCCCCCCCCCCTCTCTCTCTCTCTCTCACTCACTCTTTGTTTCAAGTGACTGGAAGAATGCCAGCTGTTACAAATCCTCCTGATCCTTTACAAAGCTAGCACACACTGATGGGAAAAAAAGAGAGAGGAAGAAGATAGAGAGAAAGATTTACTTGTTCTATGAGGTCTTCACAAACACCTGGCTTCTCTCTCTCCACCTGGAGTCATTTTCGTCATTTTCCGAATTGTGTGAAATTTCACACTCGTTTTTCACAACACATTTTAATATGCATTCTCATTCCTCTCATTCCTCCTTCCATCCATCCTTCCCTCCCTCGCTCACGGCTCAGAGTATGAAATCCTTTCATTCTCCCTTATTCGCTGTTGCCAAACTCAGCCTCCCTGCCAATCACGGCTGAGCGACAGCACATACAATTTTCCGCCAGCAATTTGCCCCCTTAAGAGGAAAATTGCTTTGGATAGAACCTCTCCCAGCAAGACAACCACAATAAACAACTACAACTGTAATGGCATTGGTGCTGTCAGCCCCGGGCCGGGACGGGCATTCTCACACACCGAGGAGAGATGCTTTAAACTGACCCTGCCCTGTAATATCCACACCTGTGCAGAGCCGAGCGCTCCGCCAATCCTCCCTTAAACATAACTCACTGCCATCGTGCCAGAATGACTGCTATGAAAGGCTTTTGTCAGATATGCCACAGGACGGCCTGTGTGCGTGCGTGCGCAGATTGTCATTTATTATATGTTGTGTGGTTTTCTGTCAGTGCGCGTATTGATTTGCGTGCCGGCGGAGAGGCAGAGGTCACTTTGATCGGCGTGAGATGAGGAGAGGGAATAGCAGAGAGCTGACATTCCATTAGCTGAGAAAAAAGGACTCCAAATAAAGAGGAATATGTTAAGGACAGGCGGCAGCGGCGGGGTGATATGACTGTAATTAAGAGAAGAGAGAGAGAACAGCGGAGTGTCTGCTGCAGGAGGCTATTGTCTGACGGAGACGGCCAAGATCCTGCTCTTATAATACACGCTTGACCTTTTGGCAACCGCACCCCCACCCGTCTACTCATCCATTCTCCCTGTTTCTTTCACGGGTCTCGCTCACAATCAAACTTTTTGCTCTCCTCACATAACCTTTTACATCAGAGGCCTCGACCCAGATGAAACTCAGTCATTTTGTTTAGTTCAGATTGGAAAATTTTATCATCTGGACTATGTGCTGTCTTTTTCAGTGGTCAGATCAGACTAAAATAGCCTATGTTTGAGGGAAAGTATTTGGGTGAATTCTGGACACTTTTCATCTCAGTGACAAAAAGTGACAAGAAATACTCGATTTCACCTTACATTGACCTTTTCCAATGGCACTGGGGAAAACGTGTGTTAATAAACAATATTCTGTCAGAAACACATGGAGGCCTCACTAACATTACATTTGATATCTGTGTACACGGGTTGTGTGGTAGTCAGACAGCGTTTATTAGTTAGGTGTTTTGAGGTCTGCATCTCTTCAGAGTGTCAAAGACATAAGAGCACTACTTTATCATTGTTTGTCTGACTGGGGATCCCACAGGGGCTGAGTGTGTGTGTGTGAGAGAGAGAGAGCGAGAGAGACAAAGAGCAGGCCCTCTGGATGGGTTTATATTTTATTCGGAGTCTTGGGCTTTCTATTTTGGGCTACGCAACAAACTGGATATTAATTTAACAGCTAGCATATTTGTGTTATGAATGTGTGCAGCTCAATGCTCTTAACCCTGCTGGAGAGAGTGAGTGAGAAATTGAATGAGCAATTGAGCAAGTACACAGAAAAAAAGAAAGGCAGAAAGAAAGAAAGCATACTGGCCCTGTGCTCTTATCCCATTCCCTGAATTCTGATATTCTGATATGAATGAAGCATGGTGGCAACTTAATCCAGAGATTAAGTAAATAAAGGATTTTCCATTAAGGATCCTGAACAATTTGGAATAAAACAGGAAGAAAAAAAGTGTAGATTCAGGGTTTGTATGCGCTAATAAAGATGAGCTGAGATGTCCTCCTTCTGGTACAGCCTTGAGCCAGACACTCATTTGTCCTCCTTTTAAGATGTTTAAGATCCTGTTTTAGACTTTATCCAATAGTAAATTATTATATATTTTTTTAAATGGCTGTGTAAGTTAATATTAAGTGATATAGAGTTTAGACACAATATTGTAAATATCGACTATTGCTCTATTCCACCAGTGAAAACGGTTCCAAACCGATTCACAGCAGAACATTTGTGTCTCTGATCAACACAGTGGTGTTTAATTCCTGAATGATTCAGTGTTTTCGAATGAATCAGGTGAGTCAGAGATTCAATGACCTATTAATAAACACAATCACTTGCTTTGTTCCAGAATGAATCAGCCAATTTGAACGAATTAGTTGAATGAATGAATCAATGACTCACTCATTAAGACAGTGACTTGCTACCTACTGGTAGTAGTTTCATATATTAAGTATGAATACATTTTTTTTAACATTTCATATTTCTATGTTCACTATACTTTATATTTAAAACATTTATATTTTAGTATTATGCAATTATAACTGCAGTGTACATGCATTCATGACATTTCTGAGCAGTATTAAACAGTCTGTGTGAATACATCTAAATGCACTGATCTATATCAAAGAAACTGGATTGCTCATGACATCATAAAAGTAAAGCCACCGCACAGCCATATTGGTATATTCCCCAGTATTCACATAGATTCTTTTGAATGAATAGAATATTGTACGATTTTAATGAGAACACATCACCTAATGAGCGTTTTTATATCTGAAGTATGCCTGTACATTCCTACAACACAAACGTCCTAAGCGGTTATTTGTTTAATGTCGGGAATTTCCCCTACTTATTAAAATGTTATGTTCATATGCAATGTAGTAGCGAACATCAGATGAACATGACAAACATCAGATGAATGAGATCCTCAACGTATGCATTACAAATGACAAAGTGCTCATTCTGAAATCTGAATAAAGATTAATGCTTTGTATACACATATACCTTAATTCACCTTGTACAGTTATTCGCTGTATATGTAATTTTGTTATAGTGTTTTTATTTGTACAGTAGGCTAACTACAAATTTTTCAACAATGATTTCATTAAATGTTGGTTAAATTAATAATTAATTTAATATACATACATAAAATTTTATTCCTATGGGAAGTGTAATTCTAGTAAAACGCCATAGAATTTGCGCTGCCTTGAAGAGTCTGAAACTGATGTTGCTCAATCAGGAAATAGAATACACGCATCATAACTTATTCAGAGAAATAAAGCGGACTACATACAGTATGGACATGATGCTTTATTTCCAAGATGATGTGTGGTAGGCTTTGAATTTCAATCCAACATAGAGCAATAAAGTAACAGAGGCTTGTATTGTAATATTTATTGTATATTCGAATCAATTTCTGACACTAATACCAGATATATGTTCATGTTTAATATTTCCTGCATAATTACATACATAAAGAAATATATCAGTTACCTGTGTTGGCAGCTGACATACCCACCTGAACGATTTCAGTATATCGCTTATCCTGCCCGAAAAGACCATAAACATTGCAGATAACATCTAAAGCAACAATTAATTTACATACACTAAAAACTAATCCTGTGCGGCTGATACACTTCAGATCATGTGATTTTAGGTCAAGATTTTGGCTGTCAGTCAATGATGCCCTCTGTCGGTAGAGAAAAGCAATATGGCCGCTCGAACACTTTCGGAGGCTTCACCCCCTAATGGCAGTTTAAAACGCAACGAGCAATCCAGTCATTAGATAGATCAGTGTCTACATGCCACTTGAGATGCAGCATCTGTGGCACCTCTGCAGTGCAGAGATTGTTGATACTGATTTAATTTGATTGTAATAGCCCTAGATATTGGTAATAATAATGTCTTTTTATTCTAATTGCATTAATTGAATAGATTTACGAATTTACTTTAAAGGGGAAGCATATATTAAAAAAAAGATTAGAAAAGTTGCCCTTATAAAGGTAAAAATGTTTATACCGTAGGTTTGGGATTATTTTCAGTTTTTATCCTGGCTTCATTAATCCTGTGAATTGTCCTCCTTTTTGGCCACCATACCGCATGTAAACCACACCACTGTGAAACAGAACCCAAGAACATCAACAGGTCCTGGAATATTGGTTAAAAGGTCAAAGGGAGCCTTTGTGAAGATATTGGACATAACTCAGTTTAATTACATTTATAAGAAATTCACACAAATGAATCAATTTCCTTATGTCACCATCTCTATTCATTATTGTACAAGGGTCAGACACAACAATAGCTGGGTCACACACAAAGACCTTTCTTAAATTGTAAAGCAAGTAAATGCTAAAACAGCAAATGTTACAGTCAAACAAAGAAACAGGGATTGCTGGGGGAAGGGATACATCACGCAAAATTGATTAATATTTGCTTTCAGAATGACACTGGCATTATGCATGGGTGCTTCAGTCATGCAAATGAATATCTTAAAGAGATGAATCACAGCAGCCCCAGTAAAGTTCAACAGGCAGATTTGCATATTTATATTAGCTGTAACAGATAGTAAGTGCATCAGGGAGGAGGACATATAATGCATTTGTCAAAGTACGCCTCTAACATGGAGCTTATTAACTTATAAAATTCTGATATCTTCAATTATTCACACAAAGCATGCCTTACTAGATGTATTGTAGGACATTTTGACAAAAGGAACAGGCATCAGAGAGACCATAATGACCCAAATGGAGTCTGTACTTAATATAAAAGCACAGATACCAAAAGCAATATACCACTGATCCAAAACAATACAGCTATACCGTAACTTTACCATTGTGATGTAATCAAACAGCCCTAGACAGAGGTTTTGTGTCAGAGTTATGGTTAATGCTATACACTCCCTGCATTAAAAGCAAACTAAATCATTTATTGCTTTCTCCTTTCACATATATTAATCTGAATAAACCATTCAAACTGAAATTTCTTAGGTGTATTGATCAAAAATACAACAAAAACAGTAATACTGTGAAATATTATTACAGGTTAATTGTTATAAGAACTTTCAATTTAATAATTATTACAGTGTGATACATTTTTTGTGATGGCAGAGCTGAATTTTCACCAGCAATTACTCTGATTCTTCAGAAATCGTTCTAATATAATTATTTCGTCCTCAAGAAACATGATTATGAGGTCATAAAGTGACCCCCCCCCCCAGGATTCTTGAATGAATCGACTGATCAAAGGAAGAGCATTTATTTGAAATATACATCTTTTGTAACACTATAAATGTCTTTACTGTCACTTTTGATCAATTAAATGCATCCTTGCTGATATAAAAGTATTAATTTCTTTCAATATATAAATAAAATAAAATAACATGAATAAAAATAAAAAGAACAGTAGTGTATATAATGTCTAATATAATCAGAAATGCTCTCTTTGAACTTTTTACCCAAAATTTCCATATATATTACAGAGACTGTTTTCAATCTAAATATTGTGTGTATTGTATAGATTTAACGTGCTCTCTAGCAAAATGTGATATGCAAGAGTTAATCTACTCATCTTCATCCTTCCACACTAATGGCCAACTGCCTCCCTATTCATGATTACAACTGATAATATCATGTGACGCCACATGTAATTTATGGACGGAATAACATATGCAATATGTGAGAGGTTGTATGCTGCCTTGAAGAAAGGTGATACACAAAATGAGAGACAGAATATTCAATTAGTAATCTGCTGAGCCATATGTTAAGCACTCAAGCCGTTCCTTATTCTAAAGAATATTTTGAAAAACAACTCCATTTTGAGCCATATCAATGAACGCCATTAGTTTAATGCAGTCCAGAGGAGTGAACTGAAACTTTATCTGTGTGCCGTTTGAATGGTTGGGTTTAGTGTTGGCAGACACTCAATCTCTTGGGTTTGCTCATTGTTTTCATCAGGTGCACTGTTCCTATTCATAGTGTTAAACAGGCCATTATACAACTGCAATTACAACACACTCCACCGCTCTGCAGGTGCTAGGAACCCTGGCAAAAAGGGCAGTTTTAGCTTTGCTCACACTCGAGGTGAATGGCGTCCCAGACTTTGTGATTGCCAGTTTTGTAGTGTTGATTCACTGCATTAGTTTTGCCAGATTAGGATAGTTTTACACCACTGGTTGCTTTACACTTTGCCATGACGGTAATTTAACCCTGAGGAAAAGGATTTAGCTTTGTAAATGTTGTGTGAGTCTCGCCTGTTAGTTTGACTTCACTTGCAGGATTTTGGCTCTGAATGTTTATTAAATTTGGCTGCCCTAAAATATTGCCAAAATGTCATGCTGTTTTTAGATACTGTACACTATCTATAAGGGTGCATTTATTTGATTAAAAAAATAATAAAAACAGTAATATTGTGAAATATTATTACAATTTAAAACAACTGTTTTCTGTTTGTTTAAAATTTAATTTATTCCTATAATGACAAAGCTGAATTTTCAGCAGCCATTACTCCAGTCTTCAGTGTCACATGATCCTTCAGAAATCATTCTAATATGCTGATTTGCTGCTCAAGAAATATCTCTCTTTATTATCAGTGTTGAAAACAGTTGTACTGTGCAATATTTTTGTGGAAACAATTATATATATATATATATATATATATATATATTATTTTCAGGAGTCTTTGATAAATTGATGAAAATTAATTTGAAAGAATTGTTTTGTAACATAAATGTCATGGATGGATAGATGAAGGAAAAAAAGAAACAGACAGATACCAGGCACAGCGTGGAAGGAAGTCATAAGTGACTTGTGGTTTTTGTGGCAATATTTCTTCATCAGCCTTAACTGGAGCAGACAGGTCCCAATTAGCTGGATTTATGCTTTTTTTTCAGAAATATGAACAAGCTACAGTCATTTCAGCACTGCAGTGATGATAACACCAAATCTAATCAGAGAGAGCAAAATGGATTTTAAAAGCCTGTTGCTGTAATGCTTCCACTCATAACCAACCATTTCAACCACATGCTTAACTTAATTCCCCTCAGAGAGACAGACTGCCCAGAGAGGCCTGAAATATAACCGGGTCATATAAAGAGACTCTTTCTCTGCATTTAACAGGCAGAAGGACACTTCAACTTAGTTGTATGATGGGATGAATTACTAATTCTCTCACACAAACAATGCAGAAATTTCATTATGGTTTCCCACCAATAACTGAATTATGTAGGACAGAACTTCAACAGATAAAAACATGGAGAGATGGATTGATGGGGAGCAGTATGCTGGCTATTGACAGGGACAGATATGGTAGTTCTTGGGATTCTTGGACACACTGAGATCATTCACCTAATGCTGAACATGTAGGCGCCATTTTGCGCGCCAGTGAGAAGCACGCATGATGGATTTACATTCAGCAAAATAACTTTCAGTTCGAATGGATAAATAAGCAACCAGACACATTCACATATTTGCATGTTCTCAAGCAACCAGAACCAAACAAACATCTCTTGCTGATATATGCACTGTTGTTGTGATGTAGATCTCCACACCTTTAGCTTATATTCTCTGATGGAAAGGTTGCAAAACTGTGGGTAATTACTGTATTGAGCTGATATGAAATATCAAATGGCAGGTTCAATAGCTCTCATGGTGGGTGAAAATTCACTGTACACTTTGAGCTCATAAATCAATACAAGAAAAAACAGCAGTTAAGCATCCAACAGAAGCTATTAAATCACTTAGCTGGATATTAAGTCAGGCTATGTCAGCTGCCAATACTTTCTAACACCTGCTAAACAAGCAGTATAGACTGGTGCTGATTGCTTCAACTTTTACACATACTGAAATATTCACCAAGGCACAGTGTGCTGTCACAACACTGGCAAAGAAGAGATGATTATGTGCTATATCACAGGGTGAAAAGGAAAAGAAAGAGAGGGAGATGGAATTTATTAAGTGGGATTTTGAACATGTAAACTTGTCATGCCACATTGTGGGAAATCTGTGGGAAAAACAAGATACATCTAATAAAAATTGTATAGATCAAAAATACACATAGGCATTTAGATGCACTTTAACATTGACATTGGAGGCTCACATTAGGAGTGTTACTAAACCAGCATTTTATCATCTCAGAAATATTGCTAGGATTAGGGCTTTCCTTTCTACACCTGATACTGAAAGGCTCATCCATGCTTTTATCACTTCAATAATTGATTACTGCAATTCTCTCTACATTGGTCTACCAGCAAAATCTATCAAATGGCTACAATATATTCAAGGCAAGACAAGGCAAGGCAAGTTTATTTATGTAGCACATTTCGTACACAATGGTAATTCAAAGTGCTTTACATAAAAGAAAGTAAAATAATCATAAAAATAATCACAAAAATAAAACAAGGAATTTAAAAACTTTGAAAACGATTTAAAACTTGATTTAAAATTAATTTAAGACCGTTAAAAATAGATAATGATTATACATATTGCATAAAATACAGTGCAAAAGCTGTCTAATGGTCTTCTTGGGAAGGCCGGTGAGGAGACCATTACAATAGTCCACACTGCTGGTGATAAAGGCATGAACAAGTTTCTCCAAGTCTTGACTGGAAACAAAACATCTAATTCTTGCAATGTTTTTGAGATGATAGTATGCTGATTTAGTTACTGCTTTGACATGACTACTGAAATGGACGTCCACTTAGACTTATGCTCTCCTATACTCACATAATAACCTCTCCCTTCTAAGTATGACCGGAACCATTTGAGTACCATCCCAGAAAGCCGGACCCAGTTTTCCAGTCTCTCTAGAAGTGTGTTATTCGACAGTGTCAAACGCAGCACTGA
>NW_015549559.1:1722627-1733574 GCF_001515605.1 Sinocyclocheilus anshuiensis | reverse complement strand
GATGTGCTAATCGCCTTCCTGATATTATTGATCTTCTCAGAAAAGAAGGAAGCAAACTCATTGCATTTGCTGTCAGAGAGCATTTCACTGGGAATCTGACTTGGGGGGGTTGTTAGTCTCTCAACAGTAACAAAAAGAGTGCGAGTGTTGTTTAAGTTACTGTTTATAAGGTTTGAGAAGAAAGTCTGTCTAGCTGTGGTTAGTTCCACATTGAAAGCACGAAGGCTGTCTTTATAGATGCTATAGTGAATTTCAAGTTTAGTCTTCTGCCACATCCGCTCAGCTTTTTTGCATTGTCTTTTCATACTCTGTACTGCTGTTGATTTTCTCCAAGCTGATTTTTGTCTGCCAGTCTTCTTGCTGACTTTCACAGGAGCAATATCATCAATAACATTCTTATAAGATTCAGAACTCAGCAGCACGTGTTCTCACTCACACAGGCTCACGGCAGCACATCAGTGGCGTCCTCTGTAATCTGCACTGGCTTCCAGTTCAGTCGTGTATTGAGTTTGTTTAACACTTGTTTTAACTTATAAAGCTGTGCATGAATTGGCTCCTTCTTATATTTGTGATTTAGTTACCCCTTACATGCCTTCTCGTCCTCTCCGCTCTGCTGATTCTCTTCTTCTTTATCTGCCCCACTCCAGATTAAAAACTATGGGACAGAGAGCATTCTCTCGTGCCGCTCCGAGGTTATGGAATGCGCTTCCTTTGGATGTTCGAAGTGCTCCTACACTAAGTACTTTTAAGAAACTGTTGAAAACCCACCTCTTAAAAATTGCTTATCATGATTAAGCTGTTGATTAGGGTTTTGATTTGATTTATTTTGCTGTTTTATATTGTATCATTGTATTTTGTATTTTAATTGTTTTTATTATAATTATTATATTATTAATATATTATTTAAAAGTTTGATTTCAGTTGGACTAAAGCAATAATTCAGATTTTTAAAATATTATGTAGTCTGACTGAAATAGTACCAGAACAAACAGTGATAATGTGATTATATCTCTCCTTCGTTTAGTATGTTTACATGCTAATCTTACTACAAGTGTCATTGTGCACTTGCTCCAAAAGATAGACATGATGTGTAGTGTGTATTTATTTCTTCAATATTTCATTATGTATTGTGTCATGTATACTTTGACAGTCAGATGAAGACTGTAGTTTGAGTATGAAAAACTCATACACTTCGTCAGGATAGACGCCATTTTAACAAGGATGGACATGCTGTATAAAGGTCCTAGATCATTTATTTATATATTTTATTATATTTTTTTCAGAAAGACATTTCATCAGCTAAACAATCTTTTTGTTGTTGAACTACAGTGCAATCCATTGAATGCACTGTACTTCTGTCCTTTCAGCCTCATTTTCATTCCTGTCAAAAATTAAATATGGCACTACCCCTGTCTATTAAGGTCTATTTTAGCTCGGTTAGAAACGTAAACACATTATGTGTTCAGTGACTGAATCATATCAATCATAATTGCACTAGATGTAATCAATCTTGCCCACAGTGCACTGGGGTCAGGTAGGAAACTCCTTCTCATTTACAATCAATTGCACCTCATCAGACAGAGAGAAAGAAAGAATGAGTGAGGACGAGAGAGTGAGAGAAAGATAAAGAGGGATGGGGTAAGGAGGATATTTCTTGCTCTACCTCTATGAATACCAGCAGGAGGGCCTTGGCCTGCAGATCAATGCAGTGCAGTTCTTCTGTCAGGGCTGTAATGGTGTAATGGCAGCTGGCTCTCTCACTGCTGACAATCAATAGCCCGTCTCTCCTGGCCTCAGACCGGGGGACACGGTGTATGTGTGTGAGACACTGGATTGGGGTTAAATGACAACCACAGGGCTCCTGACTAGATTTTAGCCTTGTTTTACTGGGTGACCCCTACTGGCTGTACCTCGCCTCCGTCTGGAGACCCCAGCAGCACAGAGGTGAGGAGAAGAGCACCTGCAACTCCACATCCACAGCATGAATGATCAAGCTTTATTACTATAAACGTCTATACAACTATCACACGCTGATCTAAGATTTTTTTATATTTTATAATATTATACATTTAATAAATATGATACATTTAATAATAATATTAAATAATTTAATATTGTACTTCAGTGCATTCATGAAATCCACTCTGCTTTCAAGGCATTCCTCACTAATTTGGCCAATTATTGCCCACAGTGAGTCAGTTCAAGTCTTTTTGTTCAAGAACAAATTTAAGGACTACCTTCTGTCTCTCTCACACGTGCAATCTCTCGCTGTTTCACCCTCTTTGCTTTCCTCTTATCTATTTGCCTATTAACACTAATATGGAGAACATCTCTAAACTTTTGAATTTGAATGAAGATAACCATGGCATTGCATTCAAAAAGACAGGGAGATTCAGAGCAAGAGAGAGAACTGAAAAAAGCATCAAACAAACATAGCGATGGACAGATGAACACACTCTTTGGCAGACTGATACACAAACTGACACAGGCCTTCTTTGATAGACAGAAAGGTACACACACTCGTACTCACACACATAGACACAGATGGCAGTATATAGGGAACCTTCCGAATGCCTGAAAGAACAGTATTTTACAATAATGCCTATAAACACAACGTTAGAAAATGAATAAATAAATAAATAAATAAATGTGCATATACACTAATGTTTGGGGTTAATGAAAATTGCATTGAATTGATCAAAAGTGACAGTGAATACATTTATAATGTTACAAAAGATTTCTAATTCAAATAAATGCTGTTCTTTTAAACTTCCTATTTGAATCCTGAAAAAAAAAAAAAAATCGAATATTTCAAATGGTGTGTGTGTGTGTGTGTGTGTGTGTGTGTGTGTGTGTGAACAATTAACAAATTTTCCACAAAAAATATTAAGCACAACTTCTTTTGCAAGATTAAAATAAGATTTTTATCTTCAGCAGCAAATCAGCTGAACACTGGCTGCTACCTCTTTGCTTTCCTCTTATCTATTTGCCTATTAACACTAATATGGAGAACATCTCTAAACTTTTGAATTTGAATGAAGATAACCATGGCATTGCATTCAAAAAGACAGGGAGATTCAGAGCAAGAGAGAGAACTGAAAAAAGCATCAAACAAACATAGCGATGGACAGATGAACACACTCTTTGGCAGACTGATACACAAACTGACACAGGCCTTCTTTGATAGACAGAAAGGTACACACACTCGTACTCACACACATAGACACAGATGGCAGTATATAGGGAACCTTCCGAATGCCTGAAAGAACAGTATTTTACAATAATGCCTATAAACACAACGTTAGAAAATGAATAAATAAATAAATAAATAAATGTGCATATACACTAATGTTTGGGGTTAATGAAACTGTACTTTAGAAATGAAATGCATCATGTTTTCCACAAAAAATATTAAGCACAACTTCTTTTGCAAGATTAAAATAAGATTTTTATCTTCAGCAGCAAATCAGCTGAACACTGGCTGCTACATGTATATACATACATACATACATTTTATATATAATTTTTTTAGCTAGTTGGGTGTCTGTATGTAAGATGAACTGTGTTAAATATGAGTGTATTGTTGCCTATTCTGAACATCAAGAGCAGTTTTTCCTCTCGTTTCAGTAGAATGCTGTACTCCAATGCTGAACTCCTGTAATCCAGTGAAAAATATATACTTGCGAACAGGTTTGTTGAATCAAGATAAATTATTGCTTTAGTTTGATTAAACTTGGACCTTTAAAGTGCATGCAATCGTACTTGAACTGAAAAAACACAATGGAGACTAAATTTGCTCTGATAGCCTGAGGTCTAAGAGGGAGAACAAGACATTCAGATTACACCAAACAACATAAAAAAGGTCATTTATTTTTGGTGCCATTGTGATCACATTTAGTAAGAACATTTAGTATTTTTAGTGGATTGCACTACTCCTACGGGTAAAAATTGGTGTTTCGAAGCACATATGTGTGCTTTTGTACTGTTAAGCACTCTGTGTTCCTGGTCTAAACCGCTCTGCTGCTTTGGGAACTAATGAAGTTTATTCCTCACTGCTGTCACACATCCGGAATAACACACTCATAGACTATTTTCTCCCCCTTCCTTATATAATGATGTACAACTCACTGAGTTCCCCACTATATCCTTTTAATCCATACACACATATCGTCTTTGCTACTACCATCACTCTTATCTTCTTACAGCCTTACTAACACCCACTGTGCTACAAGAGAGAGAAAGAGGTTGTGTGTGTGTGTGTCGGGAGTGTTTCTGCAGTGGTCTCTCCACTGCATGTGGACCGCCGCAGTGAGTGGGATGACACTTTAGTGTGTGTGTTTTGAGTGAGTAGTGGTTAAAGTGACACAGCCAACAGGTTCTAGTACAGTGTTTAAATAACTTATCCAGCTAACAAGTGTGTGAAACAGACAGTGTGAATGTGTGTGTGTGTATGTATGTGTAACTATGTGTGTGTGAAAGACTTAAAAGTGTGAGTATGTCTGAGAAAGACGGAGAGGGGGAAGGGGGTAAGAAAATGTAATAAAGAGGAACGGCAAAGAGTGTGTGTCCCTCTTTTTGATGTTCAGTGTCAAACAAGAATCATCCTTTTTATGTTTCATTTTGTTATGATTTAAATAAGAATGATAAACCTGGGGTTTCTTAGCAGGATAAATTAAATAATATAAATGGAATAATTATTAATTTTATCTAAGGTATTATATATATAAACTGAAAATGGTTTTGACGTGTATGGCTGAGCATGCAGTCGAAGCAGGATTTGTCCTCTGGTAGTAACCTGCCTGACTGTACGGCTAGGCAGCATTTGCTGACTCTGTACATTATCAGGACTTTTCTTTATCTTTCCAGGTATTCTGACACTTTTAATTCTCTATTCAGGGACAGACAGGATTCTAATTCACTCTATTTAGTTGTAGCTTTTGTGAAATGTTTTTTTTTTTTTTTTCTGTGTTTAATAATTAGACTGGTCAGTTGAGTTTTTATCATGAAGATGTTTTGGTTCTGTCTCACACAAACATACAGAATACAGTGAAGGTGATGTGTGTTTGTTGTCATTAATTCTCAATAAAAGCTCAACAATGAGCCTTTTGTCAAGTTGTATCTGTACCTGACATAGGCACTGTAAATGCATTTACAAAGGAATTACAAGTGTAGAAATAATGCTATAAACTTGTTTAAATATGCAATTATGAAAATAAACAATTAAATTAGGAATTAAACAATGAGCAAACTGGCAGTAAAAAATGTTTTTATTTTTAAGCTATAAATCATAAGTTATAAATGTATAAAGTGGTAAAGTTTCTGTGATGCTGCATTATATTTACACAGAACCAAAGCAGAATCAAAGCTGCATTTGATAATAGAGGCTAAGGGTGTTCAGAGCTGTATACTTTATATAGAAGTGCATGATAATTATTTAAACTTCAGCGATCATTATTCATGAAAGTCCAAAATCAATTAAATTAATTGGAATTGCAATTAAAGAAGCTTCAGTGCACACATGAAAGACTCAGCTGTTTTGTTTAAAAAGAAAAACAAATGAACAATAACAATAATTAAAATCAAATAAAAATAAGACTCTATATTACTCAAACATAGCTCAATGGCCATGGCAGAGCCTGCTCACCTTATGCCTTTCTTTCTTTCTTTCTTTTAATCATCTTATTTATAATTTTCCGTATAAGCAATGATTAATGAGAAGAGAGTAAAGTTTGCCATTTATTGCTCCAGTCTAAGATTCCTTGGATATGACTTGGTGGTGTGTATCAATATTGACTACTTCTTTAAAGCTCTATACTAGATCATATTTGAAAAGTTAACAGTACCACAGTACCATTCATTATCTGTAGCTCTTTTGTGTTATCTTCATCTGCATTACAGCTCTGTTCCTTAACGCCGGAGTCTCGCGAACCAAGCATTTATCAAACCCTGCACATCTCATTCCAGTTTATACGTACAGCGAGTTTTCAGTCAGTTTATCACATACACAATGTTTTCTTCTGGCCTTACTATTTACATCCTGCTGTATATTCTATGTAAAAAAATAAATAAATAAATAATAATAATACGAGACGTTTTATTATGTATGATGTGTGTATTTGCACTCAAATGAGAACTCTTATCTACTAATTAGCTGCTATTCCTCTCACATCTGCATTCCAGCATCTCTCCTTCACAAAAACATACACGCAAATTACTGAAGCTCCCGCCGCAGAACGTTAGATTTTAATTAACTGAGCATCAGTCATAGCTGATCAAAAGATGAACGGCACGGGCGATCTCTCGTGCTTTTATGGAAATTCGCTCTTGATCTCGGTCTTTACGAACGCGCAAGATAAAGACTGGAGAAACGAGTCGCGCTCCCACGAGAAGCCACTAGGAGGCGTTGCACTCCAGTCCACAGCATAATTTAGTATGAATTGAACAGTGTGTTTTCTTGCTTTTTACACACGAGCACTCAAGTGTCGAGCGAAACTTGCTTTAGACATAGAATTCTGTTATTTCTTATTTTACTTATTTATTTTAAAACGCTTTAATGTCAGGATTGGGTTCTGTTGAGACTGTTTGAGGTGTGTCCAATCACACATAGCTGAGAGGATACAGATAATGGCCATTTTATTCTGCAGACAGATGACATTGTTAGATGGAAATGTGCTTAACTTGGAGAAAAGACAAATAACATATCAGTTTGAAAACAAATAAAGTTTTATTCTGCACAGTGAAATATCTGGGTTTGTCTACAGGACACTAAATTATTTAGTTCACCTGTACTGATTTTCATTCTGCTTTTACAGCTTCAGTTTTGTGGGTGAAAATAGAATATATTACCTATTTGTTTATTAAATAAAATACATGAATCACAATGCTTGTTTAAAAATGTTTTAATTTAAACAAAACAATTATGCAAAAATGCTGAAAGATCGGTAGTCAAATGTACATTTACAGTAATTACAAATACATTTAATAAGAGGGGAAAAATCACAAGTGTAAAAAGATGATTATGGTCATTATGTATTTCGCGTAATATAGTTATTTAAAGCTAATAGCCTAAACTGCATATTAAGATGCAAAAGACATGATGAAAATGGCATGGTTCTCAATAATAATAAAAAGTAAAAATAAAGTAAATAAGAATATATTTTACTTTATAAAATAAAGTGAAGTCAAATAAAAATAACAAATTTGAAAACATTTCTATTTTTTCTTAATTGTAATTGAGGTTTAAATATTTTACTTCATAAAACAGAGTTAAATAAAATAAAAATAACACATTTGCAAAAAAAAAAAAAAATGTAATACAAATTTGTAACTGAGGTTTTTTTTTTTGCGATTCTTTATTATGTTCCTTAACCTATGTTTGTGGGAGTTTTTATTTTAGAGGTAGTGAATGAAGTAATGGCAGAGGAATGGCAGGGCGGATACATGGCCAATTTCAGCACAATTACACTTAGTTGACCTCCCTTCTAGGGCAATTTACACGACTCCCAAAGTGTATGCATGTTTATGCGAGACTGGCATGATGGGTACAAAACCCCTAGAGTCCATTTGTGTGCCTGTTTGTGTGTGTGTGTGTGTTGTGCAGATTTCCTGCTTAAATGTCGTCAAAAACAGGAGGAGCTTTACCGTAAATCTCTCTCTGTTTCCAAAGCAAAACACTATGAAATTATTCTCATTAAAAAGGGTAAAACCAGTAAGAAGTGCAAGTATTATAAAAACGTTGACTTATTTTTAAAATGAAATACAACAGTGCAGTACTTTTAACCCTCTCTCTGTAATAAATCCACAACTGTTTTTAAATCGGTCTTTGCATTCATTTTACACTTTTTGGATCACAACCATGCCATGAGTCTTGGTCTCTGATGTTTCTACTAGCATACCAAGAGTTTAAATTTTATGTAATGAAATGTGTTTGAGCTAAAAACACAAGAAAATGTAACAACGCTATTATTTGTTACCCAGCATACTTGTTTTATATTGGATCTAGATTTAACTCTTCACTTTAGAGGACATATGAATTTAAACACTTTCAAATCTAGCATTTACCCATCTTGCTTTGCTACATATTTCTAAAATCCTGCTCTCGCTCACTCATTCTCTTTCTTTGCAGGATGACGCTGGGAAACAAAGGCGTGTTAATGATTTTCGGAGGCCACGGTCGAGCTGGAGAGCACTTCAAACTCAAGAGCAGGAAACACGCTGGGCTCCACAGGGTTCCCACAGGTATGAGGGTCTACAAGCACACACCCACCCTCACAAACACAATCTCTGACATGCACTCACAAACATAAAAGAAAAACACACAACGCAGAAATGCCTTAACAAGATTGTTACACAAACACTGAAATAATATCAGCACATTACAAGTTTACCCATATTTTTCTTCCTGGTTTATGGAAATTTCATAGCATGGAGGATGAGCTTATATATATATATATATATATAACTTTTTTCATGATTTACATATATTGTTATTGTTTTGTGGATGATGACATAGTGGGGCACATTATCAAATGTAATTTGAGTCATGTATTGTTTGGTCATCCTCTCTTAAAAGAGAAGCATTATACAGTTTTTTGAATGAGTGTGTCTCTTCTTCACACAGGGTGGATTAAAGAGCCGGACCTTCTTTCTTAAGAATAGGATTAACTTAAAGAACTTAGACTAAAGAAGAACTTAAAGAACTTTAAGAACTTAAACTAAAGAGTGTTAACAGCTCTGTTAATTGACCCGACCTCACTTGTAATGAAAAAGATCCATGCCGTAGCATATGGTAGCGCAAAGAATTATGGGAATCGTTGTGCAATAGGGTAAGGGTGGAAATGAAACAGAATATATGACCGATGTCACTTTATTAGCATTGATTTTATTTTATGTATTTTGTTGCAGCTAATGATATTGATTTGTGTCATGCATATAAGGTCCCTGTAAAGGTTAAAGGATTATTTAATAATTTGTGCTGTGCTTCATGGTCACCATTGCGTATAAAATGTTATTTGAGAGTGACAAATAGCTTTGAACTCTTGGTCACTCAGAAAACAAAATGAACGGCCTTATTACTGAATTTAGCATTACATTTCTTGATAGAAATACAAACAGGCCAACGATGAATGAAAACAATAAAGAAATGTCTATTACAAAAAGTAACCCAGTCAACATCCAACGATTAAAACAGTGGAATGCATCTGAAATCCCAGAGTGTATGTGTGTGTTTGAGCTATTCTGTATCGTGTGTATGCAATGTCAGGTCCTGTTCTCCTTCGTATCGCCATGCTCTAACAGCAGGGCAGGGAACAGAGTGTTTGTTCTTATAGGATCGAACACTGGTTCACTCTCCCACATCCTGAACAGCCTCCCACCGCGCTGCAGAATACCAATTAGCATGCTGATACTAAGCGCTAACCGCTCACACTAACTTAGGCCAAAGTACTGGTGTGTATCAGGCTGGAAGCATCTTAATGGGTCCCACAGATGAGCAGTGGGCAGTACGGACTCATGTTAAGGAAAACCGTGAGGATGTAGGGTGTGAAATTTTTGGGGGAAGCGCAAACATAGTGGCTGATTGAATTAAATACATTTGCCTGATGTGTGTGTGTGTGTGTGTGTGTGCATGAACGGCTCAAGACTCAAGATACTCAGAGAGGGACAGCTTTCAAATACTGCCACGGTCTACATGTCACCTGACACCTGACACCTGTCAATAGTCCGGGTGGAGCATGATATTCATCTGATAATCATCAAATTATACACACAGCATGCTTATTTCTCTTTCCTTTCCTCTCTTGCCCTCTCTTTTGTATCCTTACTTCTCTGTCTATCGTTCTATTACACACACACACACACACACACACACACACACACACACACACACACACACACACACACACACACACACACACACACACACACACACACACACACACACACACACACACACACACACACACACACACACACACACACACACACACACACACACACACACACACACACACACACACACACACACACACACACACACACAATAACCTCTGATACCCTGTGCTCTGCAGGAACCTCACATTTAAATGTGTGTGTGTGTGAGAGAGAGAGTGTGTGTGTGTGTGTGTTTACTGGACGAGAGAAGAAGCCCTCATCATCACGGCTCACTGGCTCCCAATACTACCAGCATTTTCTTTAACAGAGCCAAAGTGAATAGATACAATTTCAGCCGGTGTAGAGAATGGCACAGCCAAGACAAAAGAGACAAGATCCTGCAATCTGGAGGTCGCTGACACTGTCCGAACCGTAATTACTACACTTCCCAAAACACTAGCACCAGCAGCTCTACCCCTACACTCACTCTTCAAATGCCAACCTAAGCATATTAGCAAGAACAAGTGTCAACAATATGGCTATACTGTGAATATATGGTTCAGTCTAGTCTACACGCGTGGAGATTGCTTTATAAAGGACATGTGTACTCATCAACTGGGCCCTAGTTGAGAGAAAGAAAGACAACAGGAGAAAGCAAGAGCGAGAGAGAGATGTCCATTTCAGTTGTATGCTTTGGATGAAAGAGGGTACTAAAGTAAAATTGACACTCTCGATTCTCTGGGTTGAGCTGTGGGTCTATGAATATGTCAGAGGCATTTTGAAAAGCCATAAGTTATTGTCTGGACAGCAGAATTGAAGAAAATAAATTAGCAAAAGTGTGCCACCCCCGCCCCTCCTCTCTCTGACACACACACACACACACACATTTTTGCACAAAATATGTATGATTGTTTAAAAATTCACTATGTGGTTACCCACATAATTGTCAGGTATTTGGATGGTATGATGTAGTGTGGAGTAAATGTGAACTTAATGTTGATCAGTTCACCATAAGTACGTATAAAGTGTAGCATAAAAGTGGTTGTGTTTATATGTAGACATTATAATATACAATCA
>NW_015549559.1:1718716-1722548 GCF_001515605.1 Sinocyclocheilus anshuiensis | reverse complement strand
ATTTAATTTATTATATATTAAAAACACATATTGGGTAAGAATTATATTTTCTGACATATATTACGTCTCTGTGAATTAAAGTCCTTCATGTTGGAGCTATATATATATATATATATATATATATACACACACATATACTGTATATTTACTTAATTCTGTTCATCTGTTCAAATCTGTGTTTATATTTGAATGTAGACTCTATAGATTTCATTTTTTATTGTGAAATATTTAGTTACTTTTTACTCAGCACTACAGTATAGCTGGTTAATTTTTACTCCACACTACAGTATAGCTGGTTAATTTTTACAGTATAGGCGACTGTTATATATGTTTATATCATGGCTGGAGAAATTATAAATAATTACTTCAGACTAAGACAAAGAAACCCCCACAACTGCAGGGAAGCTTTCATTTAGTTGTTGTGATCCATTTGTGTGGGCTGTTTTCTCAGAAGTTCCACTTTGGTGAAAAACACAAAGAGCTTGAGTTTCCACAGACCAGTGACATCCCTCAACACCAGGGCGAGCACTTAAGAAAACTTTGAAGATGAATCAATTTCTATATTATAGCAAGTCTGTAAGGGCGCTGAGCAGGAATCGAACCTCCTGCCCGCACTTCATAGCAGTCAGGCAGCATTGATGAGGTGATTGATCTTGGGATGGAAACGACGGCGAAGAGGAGAAGGATTACGCTTGTCAAACGGAGTCAATACAGTGGGTTGGATGCTCAAATGTTTGCAGTAAGTCTTAAATAGAGTCTGTGAAAGCTAAAAAGGCTGAAAACGGCAGCAGAAAAATGGAAGAGCTGCTTTAGGGTTTACTTTGCTGCCTACCTAATAAAAAACTGACAGAACTGCAAAAGTCTGAGATCCCCGAGTCGTCAGAATAAGGGCTGTGAGATACTTACATACTGATGGGACATAAGGACGATGCTCTGAGGAGAAGTGAGACAGAAGCACAATGTCACTGAGTGACTGTGAAATGTAGGAATTCTTTTGATGTGTAGACTAAGATAATCTTCTGTAAGAAACCCCAACAGCACATCGGTGTCTCCCAGCTTCCTGAAAAGAGATGGTGGAGGAGCATCAGCAACGGCAGCGCTGTAATAAGCCCACTTTGAAGCGCTGAGTGGCAGCTGCAGCAGCTGGCCATATGCCGCACCGCGTATTCATCCTCGAGCTGCATCCACCCAGTTATTTACAGCTGACTTTTCTTTTATGGAAAAATCAAGACGTGATTGATTCAGGTTAATGTGACGGCCAGGCAGCAGCAAGCTGCATTTGAGAGCTCAGGTTAACAGAAAACACTAACTTCCATAAAGCACTACGGGGATAAATCATGCTTATTCAGGCCGGCCTGACAGCCGTTTAAGCTGTGGCAATCATCGAAAGCACCTCTGCCGCCCCTCCGCTCCGCTCCGCAAAATGTTGAGGGGGGAGTGTGGGATTTGATGGGGGATGAGGGAGGGGGCAGATGAATGGAGATGGAGAGCGTGAGAGAGAGAGAGAGAGAGTCAGATAGAGGTAAATGAGACCGAGGGAGACGGTCATATCAACGAGCAATCAGCAAGGTGCTTTACATAAGCATCTCGGTAAGCAGTAAGCAAATTCTGTTGACAAAGAAACGCAATAAAACAAAGAGGCTTTGGAAGGAAGAGACGTCCCCAGTGCATCCTACAGCACTGCCTCACTCTCTCCTTCTCTCTCTCAGGAGCAAGATTATAGTGTTTGCTTTTATCTGTCAGAGATCAATATTTCAAACGTCTGATAAAAGAGGAAATTGAACTGGGAATAGACTGGAGTGCTGTAAAAGTACAAAGCACAATTATCAAAAAGCACTTAAAGAGCTTAATAGGATACACATATTAAAAATGCCCAAATGGATGTCTCGGAACCATAATGAGGACTCTTCCTCATCTCTCCTCTGCCTCTCTTCACCTTCGGCTGCAAGGTGAAGCTTTTGATCATAATGCCGGCTGAGGGCAGGGGGTTTGATGGTCTGAGGGTGCGATGCTATATGGACCCCTAGAGGCCTCATGTTTTAACATTGCACCATTAGGTCTGACAAGCTGCATACTCTGTTTATGCGCCTGCCATTACAGCCATGTGCACCCGCGATCAGGGAGGGAGATGAAGCAGACAAGGACATGGCAGAGATGCAGATGGAATAGACAACAGAGCCGAAGCCCAGACAGGTGATGCACTCCAGCATACATGGGGGTCAGTAGCTGTTCGGGATCACGGGATGGACATTTTCAACATTAATCTTTCTGTTCCTTTCATTACTCGCTCCAGATCAAGCGTGCAACAAATCTCAATCTATGCTTCAGATGTTCGACCTCCATCATAGAAGTCAGATCACTCAGATCAGTCTCATAGAGTTGGATTTACAATGATCTGAACACCTCTTCCTAGTCTGTAGATGCCCCATGTCATACTGTGGTGTGTTCTGGGTACCGGCTGTTTGACACCTGGTCTGCAGTGCATCTGGTATCATGTTTGTAGTGGTCTTCATTCATCGGCTTCATGCAAACCCACTGACACCATGTGGACACTGTCTCACACCACAATACTGAAGGTTACACACACGGCCCTGGGATGTCTGTCAGGCTTCCCTTCTGGCCTGGGATGTAGCTGAACCCCGTACTCAAGCTATTGAATGTTCTCCGTTAAACAAAACTTACACCACTTATGGCCTTTGTGTGTTGTGAAACCCTACACTACTCTGGAGGGCCAGCGATCTGCACAAACACACACAAACACACCAGTGCAGATGTCAGCAAAGTCTTGCCAACAGTCTCATCAACAAGCTCATCTAATGATTATATCTTATTTACAATTTTATATATACACTAAATTTTTCAACCCCAAACTTGTAAACTATATTATTTTTGAAAGAGTTCTGTAATGCTCACCAAGGCTGCATTTATTTGATAAAAAATACAGTAAAACAGTAATATTGTGAAATAGTATTACATTTTAAAAGAACTGTTTTCTATATATTTAAAAAATATATATATGTGTATATGTAATATGTATATTTATTCCTATGATGGCAAAGCTGAATTTTCAGCAGTCATTACTCCAGTCTTCAGTATCAATTTATTTGAACCTACTGAACCTTCTTAATGACCCCAAATTTTTGAATAGTAGTGTATATAATTGTTTTTTAATTAATATTATTTTGTACTATATTATTTGGATATTCGGTTATTTTTTTTGTTATTTATTTATTTAACACAATATCAAAAAACAGCATTCTTAATTTTAACTTATTAAAATAAGTTACTCTACTTCTGATGTACGTTTTAGAATTAGGTGTGGAAAAAAGGGCTTAATAGCGCCACCTACTAGGGATGGGCGATACCACTTATTTTGTTTTCGATACGATACTGATATTTTTCAAGGCAGTATCGTCGATATTGATACCGATACCGATACGATACTTCTGAACTAAACTTTTAAATTATGAAATGTATTAAATTACTAAGAGTAAAATTGGTAATGATAACCACTTAACTTTGTTTAAAACGCATTTTAACATTCAATACGCCTTAATTGTAACTTATTAGGTTATATTTTTGTTTACACATGGTTCAAATATGTTTTTTGTTTACACATGATTCGAATCTACAAATACTATAGTTGAACTACGGTCACTTTAGTAAAACCATGGTTCATTTTCATAAGGGACTGCCAGTGACAGGCTGTTGCACGCATAAAATGTAACCTTTTTTGACAGTGTATGATTTATATTAACATTACAGAATAGAACATGATCAATATTATCTTTCAACGTTAAATTTAAATAACTGTAATTGCACAAACTATGTA
>NW_015549559.1:1712448-1715285 GCF_001515605.1 Sinocyclocheilus anshuiensis | reverse complement strand
CATGATCAATATTATCTTTCAACGTTCAATTTCAATAAATGTAATTGCACAAACTATGTAGTCTAATTTCAATTTGTTTATTGTGAAATAACTCAAACATATATGTTTTTTTTTCTTCTGTCCTCTGATAAGCATTGTTCAGGGCTGCCGTTCCCAAAAGCTTTAATGCTTTCTTATGATACTTTTGGGAAACGCAGCCCTGTTTGAATGCACTGTCAGAAGTGAGTGAACGCTCTCTGTGATGGATTGGTTCTGTCTTGCAACATTTGCGTGTGTTCAGATGAGCAGGAAAATAGTTCTATCCTACACAATTATTTACTAACATAGGTTATTCATCCAATTAAATGCATAATTTTTTTTGTTAAATTAACAAAATCACTGGTAAATAAAACACCTTAGTATCGATATTTATTGTTTGAGTATCGATACTTTCAATACTCGCATCAGTATCGATATATCGATACTTCTGATCGATACGCCCATCCCTACCACCTATACACTTTCAACAAAGTGTCCCTCGAGCTACATTTCACGTACATGTACGAAACTCGGTACACACATGTAGTGTCCCAATACCTACAAAGAAGTCTCTGGGAAAATCCGAAACCCAACAGAAAGTTAGTTATTTTTAATTTTCCCTGCAAATTTTGTGCCGTTTTTGCCATTTTCATTGTATTTTAATGAACTCCTCCTAGAGATTTAATCAGATCAACTCCAAAGTTGGACAGTGTAATCTAAAGCCCTTTGTGATGTTAAATTGCGAAGATCTTGAGTTTTCGTTGAGATAATCAACGAATCAATCAAATAATCTTGCCTTCTTCTCACACCATGTGCTCCTGTGATCATGTGTCAGAAAAGGAAGTCCTGTCTTCAAATGGTGATTGATAGTGACTCCCACAACTTATTGGACTGTTCATCGATACTTTTCAAACATTTTAATTGGTTGCAATCATTTAAAAAACATGTACTGAACATGGGGCATAAGAAAAACTTTCCGTTGCCTGAAGGCAACGCTATGCTGTAGAGGGTTAATACTTTACTAGGCGTGTAATATGCGTGTTTTATCAGTTGTTTATTATTCATGCAACAATACTTTTTACTGTTATATAGTTTTCATTAATAACCATTGCTATGTAGATGATAACTTTGTCTAGTGCTCTTATGAATGTTTTTAGCATGACTTTGTGAAAATGTAACTACTAGCCTATACTGAATGAAATAGCATAGACTTCATGGCTTGTGTTTGCATATTTCATTTTATTTTGTAACCTACATGTTCTACAGATCTGTGTACTAGTGTTAAATGCTACTGTTTTTAATAGAATTGATAATGTTTCTGGCAGATAATAATCATGATGTTTTTTTTTTTTTTTGCATTTGCCGTACCGAATGTGGTATCCTGTCAGCAATAACCTGTTCGTGGGCTTTTTCGATTACTTTCAGTTTAAGTGCCGGCGATGCAATGTTGCCAGATATTGCTATGAAAACAAATCTTTTGTAAATAAGATAAGATAAAGATATCGCTAACCCTAAACTGCAATTGCCCACTTTATTAACTTTCTAAAGTGTCAAACTAAGTTGAAAAGACACTTATAATAGCTGGATCTGGCAACACAGCGGAGGCTGCGCCCGCGCCCTCACTCACATCTCTCTCAGGCAGCCATATGCACTCTGCCAGTGTCTCGCAGCGATCATTTTCAACCACACACGCTAAACATTCTGGCAAACTGTCTAAACTGAATTATACATGCAGACACTCGTATGAGGAGTTTTAAGCAGCAAATTAGACATTCAGAGAACAAATTTTATATTTGAACATGAACAAATTACCTCATCGCTGGCTACCGGCCACGTGTTTCGCCATGAAACAGGAAGTTATTAATAACTCAGGCATGTCCGATCTGCCCCAAACTTCACATGTTTGATAAGAGTCCTGTCCTGAACACATGCCCATGCACATATTCAGTTACAGTCATAGCTCCACCTGCTGGCAACAGGAAGTGGCATGTTTTACGCTGTAATTTAATAACATCAACATTATATTTGGTCAGTCTAACCTAAAGGCCTTTGCAATGTTAAATTGTGAAGATCGTCTCTAGGTTACGTATGTAACCATGGTTCCACGAGGGAACGAGACGCTGCGTCGAGTTGCTTTGGGAACGCCCTTGCGTGACCGCGTTCTGAAGCACGTGTCAAATCAGTCCAATGGAGCAGCGAGACATCACGAGCAGGGTGACGTAAGCACCAGAAAGTATAAAAGCGCATCCAGCAGAGCGCAAACCAGCTTCGATGAAGTAGCGCCTGCAGGGATGCAGGGAGTATGGCAAAGAGACGCAGCGTCTCGTTCCCTCGGGGAACCATGGTTACATACGTAACCTAGAGACGTTCCCCTTCAGGAACTCGAGCTGCGTCGAGTCGCTTTGGGAACGAGAATACCCACTGCGCCATACTACCAAGTCCCTGCCTGTGTGTGTATCTTGCGAGCACATCACGAAGAGAGAACTTGGGAACCTGGGGTAGATGCCAGGTCTAGGTTGTAAAAACGGACAAAAGTGTGCGGAGAGGACCAGCCCGCCGCAGCACAAATGTCCTGCAAGGCCACACCCAAGTTGAAAGCCTTGGAGGCCACCATACTCCTGGTCGAGTGCACTCTGACCCCCATAGGTGACGGGAGGCCAGAGGACTCGTAGGCTAGTGAGATGGCCTCGACCACCCACCTACTCATAGTCTGCTTGGTCGCCAGAAATCCCTTCTTTGGCGGACCAAAACAAACAAAAAGCTGATCTGCCTTACGCCACGCTCGAACTGGACAGAGCAGATTAAGCCTTTCTTGGCCT
>NW_015549559.1:1708354-1711733 GCF_001515605.1 Sinocyclocheilus anshuiensis | reverse complement strand
GAGTGGGTTTAAACAGACTTAGGCCCAATCCCAATTCTACCCCTTAGCCCTTCCCCTTTCCCCTACTCCTCCGTTTCGCGCGTTCACGTGAAGGGGTAGGGGTTAGGGATGGGCGATACCACTTATTTTGTTTTCGATACGATACTGATATTTTTCAAGGCAGTATCGTCGATATTGATACCGATACCGATACGATACTTCTGAACTAAACTTTTAAATTATGAAATGTATTAAATTACTAAGAGTAAAATTGGTAATGATAACCACTTAACTTTGTTTAAAACGCATTTTAACATTCAATACGCCTTAATTGTAACTTATTAGGTTATATTTTTGTTTACACATGGTTCAAATATGTTTTTTGTTTACACATGATTCGAATCTACAAATACTATAGTTGAACTACGGTCACTTTAGTAAAACCATGGTTCATTTTCATAAGGGACTGCCAGTGACAGGCTGTTGCACGCATAAAATGTAACCTTTTTTGACAGTGTATGATTTATATTAACATTACAGAATAGAACATGATCAATATTATAATAAATTGTAATAATAATTATAATAAATGTAATTGCACAAAGTATATAGGTTAATTTCAATTTGTTCATTGTGAAATAACTCAAACATATATGTTTTTTTTTCTTCTGTCCTCTGATAAGCATTGTTCAGGGCTGCCGTTCCCAAAAGCTTTAATGCTTTCTTATGATACTTTTGGGAAACGCAGCCCTGTTTGAATGCACTGTCAGAAGTGAGTGAACGCTCTCTGTGATGGATTGGTTCTGTCTTGCAACATTTGCGTGTGTTCAGATGAGCAGGAAAATAGTTCTATCCTACACAATTATTTACTAACATAGGTTATTCATCCAATTAAATGCATAATTTTTTTTGTTAAATTAACAAAATCACTGGTAAATAAAACACCTTAGTATCGATATTTATTGTTTGAGTATCGATACTTTCAATACTCGCATCAGTATCGATATATCGATACTTCTGATCGATACGCCCATCCCTACCACCTATACACTTTCAACAAAGTGTCCCTCGAGCTACATTTCACGTACATGTACGAAACTCGGTACACACATGTAGTGTCCCAATACCTACAAAGAAGTCTCTGGGAAAATCCGAAACCCAACAGAAAGTTAGTTATTTTTAATTTTCCCTGCAAATTTTGTGCCGTTTTTGCCATTTTCATTGTATTTTAATGAACTCCTCCTAGAGATTTAATCAGATCAACTCCAAAGTTGGACAGTGTAATCTAAAGCCCTTTGTGATGTTAAATTGCGAAGATCTTGAGTTTTCGTTGAGATAATCAACGAATCAATCAAATAATCTTGCCTTCTTCTCACACCATGTGCTCCTGTGATCATGTGTCAGAAAAGGAAGTCCTGTCTTCAAATGGTGATTGATAGTGACTCCCACAACTTATTGGACTGTTCATCGATACTTTTCAAACATTTTAATTGGTTGCAATCATTTAAAAAACATGTACTGAACATGGGGCATAAGAAAAACTTTCCGTTGCCTGAAGGCAACGCTATGCTGTAGAGGGTTAATACTTTACTAGGCGTGTAATATGCGTGTTTTATCAGTTGTTTATTATTCATGCAACAATACTTTTTACTGTTATATAGTTTTCATTAATAACCATTGCTATGTAGATGATAACTTTGTCTAGTGCTCTTATGAATGTTTTTAGCATGACTTTGTGAAAATGTAACTACTAGCCTATACTGAATGAAATAGCATAGACTTCATGGCTTGTGTTTGCATATTTCATTTTATTTTGTAACCTACATGTTCTACAGATCTGTGTACTAGTGTTAAATGCTACTGTTTTTAATAGAATTGATAATGTTTCTGGCAGATAATAATCATGATGTTTTTTTTTTTTTTTGCATTTGCCGTACCGAATGTGGTATCCTGTCAGCAATAACCTGTTCGTGGGCTTTTTCGATTACTTTCAGTTTAAGTGCCGGCGATGCAATGTTGCCAGATATTGCTATGAAAACAAATCTTTTGTAAATAAGATAAGATAAAGATATCGCTAACCCTAAACTGCAATTGCCCACTTTATTAACTTTCTAAAGTGTCAAACTAAGTTGAAAAGACACTTATAATAGCTGGATCTGGCAACACAGCGGAGGCTGCGCCCGCGCCCTCACTCACATCTCTCTCAGGCAGCCATATGCACTCTGCCAGTGTCTCGCAGCGATCATTTTCAACCACACACGCTAAACATTCTGGCAAACTGTCTAAACTGAATTATACATGCAGACACTCGTATGAGGAGTTTTAAGCAGCAAATTAGACATTCAGAGAACAAATTTTATATTTGAACATGAACAAATTACCTCATCGCTGGCTACCGGCCACGTGTTTCGCCATGAAACAGGAAGTTATTAATAACTCAGGCATGTCCGATCTGCCCCAAACTTCACATGTTTGATAAGAGTCCTGTCCTGAACACATGCCCATGCACATATTCAGTTACAGTCATAGCTCCACCTGCTGGCAACAGGAAGTGGCATGTTTTACGCTGTAATTTAATAACATCAACATTATATTTGGTCAGTCTAACCTAAAGGCCTTTGCAATGTTAAATTGTGAAGATCGTCTCTAGGTTACGTATGTAACCATGGTTCCACGAGGGAACGAGACGCTGCGTCGAGTTGCTTTGGGAACGCCCTTGCGTGACCGCGTTCTGAAGCACGTGTCAAATCAGTCCAATGGAGCAGCGAGACATCACGAGCAGGGTGACGTAAGCACCAGAAAGTATAAAAGCGCATCCAGCAGAGCGCAAACCAGCTTCGATGAAGTAGCGCCTGCAGGGATGCAGGGAGTATGGCAAAGAGACGCAGCGTCTCGTTCCCTCGGGGAACCATGGTTACATACGTAACCTAGAGACGTTCCCCTTCAGGAACTCGAGCTGCGTCGAGTCGCTTTGGGAACGAGAATACCCACTGCGCCATACTACCAAGTCCCTGCCTGTGTGTGTATCTTGCGAGCACATCACGAAGAGAGAACTTGGGAACCTGGGGTAGATGCCAGGTCTAGGTTGTAAAAACGGACAAAAGTGTGCGGAGAGGACCAGCCCGCCGCAGCATAAATGTCCTGCAAGGCCACACCCAAGTTGAAAGCCTTGGAGGCCGCCATACTCCTGGTCGAGTGCGCTCTGACCCCCATAGGTGACGGGAGGCCAGAGGACTAGTAGGCTAGTGAGATGGCCTCGACCACCCACCTACTCATAAGTCTGCTTGGTCGCCAGAAATCCCTTCTTTGACGGACCAAAACAAACAAAAAGCTGATCTGACTTACGCCACGCTCGAACTGGACAGAGCAGATTAAGCCTTTCTTGGCCTACTTCCTGGAA
>NW_015549559.1:1689934-1704595 GCF_001515605.1 Sinocyclocheilus anshuiensis | reverse complement strand
AATAGAGTTTTAAAGGTGTCCTATTATGCTTTTTCACTTTTTAAATTTTAGTCAGTGTGTATGTTTGGGCATAAAAAAGATCTAGAAAGTTACAAATCTCAAAGTCCTCTCCAAAGGGAGATATTTCGTTTTTAAAAAATCCCTTTTCAAGAACTACAACGAATGGCTCGTTTGGACTACAGCATTTGTTTTCCGGGTTTTGTGACATCACAAAGCGGCCCATTAGAATATCATTAAAATAAATCCCGCCTACGGAAATTCGAAAGGTTGGGGGGTGGGGAGGGGCGAGGTCGTGGTTATAACGCTTGGTTGAGTGCATCAGACAAGACGACGAAGAAGAAGTGCTGCTGTAGCCTCAATTTTTCGCAAGTTATTACACATGCACCTGAATAATTATGTATGTAAATATGTGTTACAATTATGAAAACGTTTTTGTAATAAATTGCTGACTGTACAATACTAGACAATGATGTAATCTGCAGAATTTACACTTCAATTATGAGACTACACTGTTTCACATACATTGAGTGCGGGTGTTTTTATATCACTGTATTTCTGAAGGAAACCGACTGTCTTCAGAAAATTGGATGCCATTTTCATTTAATCTTGCATGTAATGTCTGATAAAGCAGTGTTTGTGAGCGGAGCGCTGCTCTGTGTACAGAAAACCTCGATCTCTACCACTCCAACAGCGCCTCCTGCTGGCAGAGAATGAATATGCGTGTAAGTATATGGGAATCACTGGACTATGGTATAAATAAATTCAACTGTGTAACAGTTTCACTGCGATTCATGTTATAACGTTAGAATTAAAGAACCATAAACATAATACATATGCACTTATCTGTACATAGTAAATGCAGTTATTTTTAAGCGGTTGTTGACATCCAATCTAAAACGCGATTTAGCCCAAAAAAACAAAAAAAACAACAATAACGTTACCACTCTAACATGTCTTGCAATATCCGTGCGTGCAAAGGTTCTGCGCAATCCTCTTGTTCAATATTCTCGAGGTCTGAATCCGGCTCAAATTAATATGGCAGTATTGAGCAGACGGAACTTGCTGCTTTGGCAAGGGGCGTGGCAGTACTGAAACACCATCTAAGCTGTTCGCCAATCACAACGCACTGGGACAGCTAACCAATCACAACACATTTTGTTTTTCGGAAGGCGGGCCTTCATCAAACCCGGAACTAATCGAGCCGTTTGTGCCAGGCTGGGGAGAAAGGTATTGTAATAATGTAAATTATGTGAAAAATAATGTGTTTTTTGAACCACCAAGCATGAGAACATGTTCTAGTACACCCCCAAAACAAAATCAAGACTTTGTAAAAGAGCATTATAGGACCCCTTTAAAGGGCGTGTCTCTTGTGAGCCCGGTCTCATAAAAATGCATATAAATAGTATGCCAATCGCGTAGCATATACACGCCAAAGTCCATTTTTGCGTATCAATACCACGAGTTTTCATTTTTATTTGGCGTACTATTTATACGCACTTTCATGAGATAGGGTTGCTCTGGTGGACTGACAAAGTTTGATGTTTCGCAATGGAAAAATTATGTTGTTGTAACTCAGCCACACAATGTCCAATCTGCCCCAAACTTCACACGTTTGATGAGAGTCTTCGCCTGAACACATCTAAAGGCCAATATTCAGTTATAATCATAGCGCCACCTGTTGGAAATAAGACATGTCATGCTTTACGCTAACTCAAACATGCCATGTTCAATCTGCACACCTGCTGGCAACAGGAAATGACTTGTTTTACACTAACTTAAACATGCAATGTCTGATCTGCCCCAAACTTCACGTTTGGTAAGAATTCTGGCCTGAAAACATCTAGATGCCAATATTCAGTTTTAATTTATAGCGCTACCTGTTGGCAACAGTCATGTTTTACAATAACTAAAATATGCAATGTCCAATCTGCCCCAAATTACTTGTTTGATAAGAGTCCTGGCCTGAAGACATCTAAAGGCCAATATTCAGTTATAATCATAGCACCACCTGTTGGCAACAAGATATGTCATGCTTTAAGCTAACTCAAACATGCCATGCCACCAAACTTCACATGTTTGATAAAAGTCCTGGGCTGAAGACATCTACACGCCAATATTCAGTTATAGTCATAGCGCCACCAGCTGGCAGCAGGAAGTTTGGCACATATAATGACTTTGACATGTTCCTCCCATATTTATCACTTTAAATGCATATTGCCCACGGTTCACTGTTTTCCTAAGGCCACCGGGTGGAGGTGGCTCTGGGTGCGAGGGCTCTTTCAGTGCTGCTTGCAGCTTTAATTTAAATTAAATGTATTTTCTCACTGAAATGATTCCCGATCAACACAAGTAAATTAAAACTAAATGGAAAAGCCAGTGTAAAATATAAGAAAGACACAAGAAGTGAAAATTTTTTTTTGTCAGTCATTTAGAACACCTGTCCACTGCTTCTTCCCCCCTCCAGAGTGTATCATATTTTTATATGCAGAGGAAAAGAGATTAAATAGTGTTATAATACCTAAGCAGTGGCAAATCAATAGCATTCTAGACATAACAAGAACATTAACTTATCTTAAAGAACAGATAAAATTAGAGAGCGGTTGTAACAGAAGCGATATCATGAACATCTCTTGATTGAAACATCCTATTAGCTGAGAGCTCAGTATGATACGACAGACCATTCATTTCAGCCATATCTTAATGGCCCATCATTAGTCATATAATCAATAAGCTTCTTGATTAAGAGAACTCAAGAATGCACGTTTCATCTACAGGCATTTTTTGCAGATCGATGACAAGGTTATCTCGCAAATGACGAGGATGCAAAAGGAGGATTATGTGTGTGCACACGCACACTCAAACACACAAATGCTGTCGAGTAAATCATGAAACACTTTGATCAGTAGGCCAGTATAACTGGAGGCAGGGCTTTTAATCGCCAGCGGTAAGTCATTAACTAAATTAGTTTTTAAAGATTTAGGATGCTCTGCAGATTTCATTCTTAGATAGGCCTGAAGTTTTGTGGCTTTAAAATATCTGTAGGTTCACATTGATGGATGAAACGCTGTTCAACAATTCCCCTATAAGTCAGGGCATTTTTCAAAGTTCCAAACAATCTTCATGCCACCTGCTAATGTCTCGGTTCCTGTCCAATCCCCTGAAGGAAGTGCGCTGATTTTTCAAATTTCATTAGCTCATTAGTTGAGTAATATAAGACTGGTGTTCAGATTTATCTAACTCAATAACCTGTCCAAAGTCCTTGTCCAAGGACATTCGCCATGCAAAAAAAGATCAAAAGATCCATTTTTCTATAGCTAAGCAGAAATCAAACATTTAAACATTTATAGGTTGTCCTGTTAAAGATAGGCCACCAAAGTCACTCTCCCAGACTTCAATTAACCTTCTGGGCTGTTAGCCTACTGTCTGGAGAAGCAAGGGCTTTCTCTCCCTCCCTTGCTCTTTCTCTTCATCTCTCTCCCTCTCGTAGACATGAGGTCTTTACATAAGGGAATACTGGATAGAGACAGGGAGACGGCTCGTTTGATTCCAATAAAAGAAAACTGAATGTGCTGCTGAATGAGTTTGTCATTTTGTACCTTTTTTCCTTTGTCCTTCAGGGATAATTTTCCCTGACATTCAAATCACATTTTTGATATTTGCTCCGTATGATGGGAGATAAGATGAAAACAGCCTGTGAAGTGTACTGGGAGCTGTCTGTACCCTTGTGATGGCGCTTAGGGAGTTTGGTCTTGATGTGTTGAAGAAAAGGTCTGTCTGGTATTAGAAAGATTTGTGCTGGTGCATTTTTACACATCGCTGAGTTTAGCAAGTCATCATCAATGGAGACATATAAGGTGTGACTCCAAAAGTGAAATGCTTTAAATGTGGCCTTTTTAAGTCTCAAGAGAGTCCTTCTTGCACCACTTTACCTCAGCCACCAATGTATTTGTGCATGCTTAGAGACAAATTAGCTGCTGAGTGTTTTAGATTTGTTAACATGAAAAAGATTTTAATATATTTTTAAGATATGGTGATGCTCCATATTTTAAGCAGTTTTATTTAGTGTAAGCTGTACATTTTAAATACTACTGTAAACACTGACAAAATTAATACGCACATATGTTCTCAAGACACATACAGCCTATTTGCTCTGTGCAAGTTTTATAATTTTCTAGTTAGTAAATTATGTATATTAAGGTCTGAAGTCTTTAGTCTACATAGGTAAGCTTCTACACTGTGATTTTCATAGTTGTGCTCTCTTATATACATTTACAGTATATTATTAATAGGGCCGACAATTTTACACTGTAATTTACTGTGAATAATTACTTTTAAAACAGAAGCACACATGTAATCATGCCCTCTGAACCGTATGTAAAACCCCCACCATTACCACAGTGCTATTAAAGGGAACATGCAACACTTACTAAGAACAGGCAAAGTTGCTCATGAAGGAAGTGTTCTTATGCAACAGTGCAACAGAACGCACAGATCTGGAGATGCAGGTTTCAAACTACTTTTAACTTTAGACATCTTAAAAATGTTTGTCTAGAATTGCATGTGTGACGCACCTGCACATGGACAAACAATTAAAAAATAGTGTAGATGGAATGCACTTTTTAACTTTTACTTATCAAAGTTATAGAATATTAATGAAGTTCATTGTGTGAAAACTTAAAAGTAAGTTCAGAGAACATTCATAGCCTGATCCATTCTCAGAACTAGAGAGTCTGTATGTAGTGTGCATGTCTGTCCGTTTTAATGAGCAGGGAAATACATTTTGAACACAGCTTATGCAGTTGGGAGGGATGAGAACGGCTCAATAAAATACACACCAGAAGTTGAAACGATGGGGGGAGTAAAAAAAGCTTTTTGACAATGTTAAGCCAGGCAGTTGCTCTGAGGCTACCAGGGGGTTTTTATCATCTCTTCAGATGTTGGATCGTAGGGAGAGAAGCTTTCCAAGGGTAAGCAAAGTCAGGCAAGCCCTTACTGTAACATCAGCATACTACAGATTGCTGAAGCGCATTCTCACTGGGGTCTTGTTAAAGCAGAATGGTACTACAACATATTGAAAGAGACCTCTGCAGGTTTTCAAGAGATTGAGTCTCATGGTTATACTGTTCTTTACTAAACATCCCACAGACCAAGGCAAACGTTGAGGTCAATTGACAGCACATGATTACCATGATTTAAGTGTGAAAATAATAACCTTTCTGATTTATATTAAAATGTGCAACTTTGTTGCCATGGAAGTATAACATGTAAAACCTTGCATAAGTAAACGATTTAACAGTTAAAAAAATACACAAGTTAAACAGCAGAATTAATGCAAGTGTTTCTATAAAATTATAAGCTTCACATATTTTATTTTTTAAATCAATTTGATGCATCCTTAATGAATATAATTATGCATTTCGGTAACACTTTATTTTAAGGACCAATTCTCACTATTAATTAGTTGCTTATTAGCATGCATATTACTAGCAGTTTATTAGTACGTATAAAACACATATTAATGCCTTATTCTGCATGACCATATTTTAGATCCCTTAATCCACCCTGTACCTAAACTAACTAGGGGTTTGTTCAAGGTACTTATAAAACACATATTAATGCCTTATTCTGCATGACCATATTTTAGATCCCTTAATCCACCCTGTACCTAAACTAACTTACTAACTATTAATAAGCAGCACATTAGGGGTTTGTTCAAGGAAAACTACGTGTTCCCTATTCTAAAGTGTTACCTAAATTTCTTACTGACCCCAAACTTTTTACTGGTAGTGTAAAGTAATTGGACACATTTACTTCCATTGTAAGTTCTTCACTGTAACCTCAATGTTTGCCTTTTTTTTTTTTTTAGTCTGACCCCTGAACAGGGCTGAGAATGATAGAATCAAATGTTCTGGTAGAGGTCAGCCGTTGGAGCATCAGTCTAGTCAAGCCATTACAACAGAATACAAAGACCCAGCACCTGTCAAGAGAACAGGCCAGGTGGGCGAGAGAGAAAGCGTCTAAGGTATCTTTCTCTTTTCCAAACCAAATGAGATTAATTTTACCTTTGCAAAGAGTCAGGGTAGGGTTGACCTGTGGGTTTGTAGGGATCAAAGGATGTGTGGAGCGACTTCTGTGTGGAAAACTGCATATCAGTACAGATAGATTCTCTTTAGATAAGTTTAAATAATCGTATTCACTGAATATGAAATTCACTGAATTGATTTGTATTTCTGGACAAATTCATTGATTGGAATTGTGTGCTAAATACTACAGTGTGTCTGTTAAAACACAGAAGAAACTCACATCAATCTCAATTAAAACTTGGATTTTCACAACGTAAGGGAAGAGATCTATTTCTCTTATTAGACTGTTGTATCAGAGCTGTGTTCTTGAATACGCTTACAATGTTATGCACACGGCACTTACAGTAACATGTATAAATAATGCAAATAACAGTTAATCTCAACAGCATATAAATAATTGTCTTACTTATGACTGTAATATTCCTGCAGAGCTTAGCAGGAGCTGCAGAGAACTGTATGTGTGTGCGATGTCAGGATGTTAAACATTATAAATGATGATTCTGCATCAGAGTACTAAATAAATGAATAAATATGTGGACGGAAGGCAGATGATAAACGCCGGTACTTTTGCTAACCCATTAGCAGTTGACAGCTCTAGTGTGAGCGCAGGGTTCTGGTGGGTATATGGAGCCTGTATATCAGCCTTATTACACCCCCCACTTCCTGGCCTGCCTTTCTAATTCATCTATTATTGTTTGTCCTGTCAGGGGCTCTTGTTTTATCGCTAACTAACCCAGGCATTACGGTCTTGATTTACGGTGCCGATTGAGTGCTAGCAAATCATGGAATATTTTCATTGATTACCACAAATTGTCTAATCTGCGCTATGTTCGTAGGCCTTGATTGGGTGGTGCTTACCGATTGCTTCCCGCTAACTTAAAAATCAATCAAGGGACACAATGGGCAGAAGGCTGGATGGATCCGGTTCCAAGCCGGTGAATCATCCTCAATCAAATTTGTTGCAAATTTAAATCCATAAGTCATCAAATGAATTCTAATTTGTATGATGCCTACATATGCACTTTCTCAAGAAGGAGCCGAGAGAGCATAATCTATGGCCTCTCCACAGTGTGCTTAAATGCAAGCGAATACGACACATTATCATTATACTGTTTGTTTTATATAACACAACCAAAATCTTCAGAAGCAAGACTCTGTAGTTAAGAACACAAATATTTTTTAAGGCACTTAGGGTGGTCTGTTTGAAAAGTGGTGTTTGACTGGAGGTCATTTTTTGCTCTATAAGCTTTTAAACTTTGCCATGCATGCTTATCCATTGACAGCAGGTGTCCTGGAGACTAATTATAGATCACAAACAGGTAGAATAGGGATTCAGACAAACAGCATGCAGTCCCATCTCATTTATATCAATGGCCCAGAGAGTGAGACACGTCTGGAGGGGGAATCTAAAACGCGTCAGATGCATCTTCTTGAGAAGTTAGCAGGGTTAGGGCATGTTAGCACCTCTGAGATGCTCTGGCAGCTAAAACATACGCAAGTACTTGTGTGTATTTGATATGAGGGGCAGATGACAGGTGGTGAAAGGTGACCAACTCCAGGAGGCAGCTCACCTAGCCACATATTACCATCACTGTCACACTCCCATCATTGTATTTGTTTACTGAGCCTACTGAGCCTTGGGCTTTTTGAAGAAATATCCAGTGACAGTGAATCAGAGCATTTTATTGATAGCAAAACAGAGAGACAGACGTTGGATCTTCAGCTCTTGGATCACTTCTAACAACTCAGCCTTCACAATTGCATCATCTAAAAAGCTTAGAAATGACAGTCACCAACAATATCAAGCAGTCGGAATCATTCTGAATTTCAAAGAGCAAGACGACAGAACGACGTGTCATATCCCAGGGTGCGATTGACTGTGAGAAAGACAGACAGAGAAAGCAGTAATTGCACAGTAATTTCATCCTCTTCTCTCAGTAGATTGTGGGATCACTTTAAATCGGTCGGTCTGAGATGGAAATATTTTAACTTGCTCATTAAAAAGTAAGAATTCATATAACTTTGCCCATTCAGAGGTTTATAGATTCAAGGTTGGAAATGACCTTGAAAAAAAGAGTAGACAAAGACATGATAAAAAAAGCCTCTTAGGGAAAAGTGTCTACATCAGTGAAACATCAACAGGAAAGAGTAAGATTTTTTTTGTCCAAAAAAAGTCCAAATCACAGAAAAGCATTTTAAATTAAAATCTCAAGATCACTTTTTCATAATACTGATTTACAGTGATTCTAGTTCCAGTATTTGAAATGAATTTATATTTACTGTACACAAATTCAAATTACAGCAGCTATGACATTCCTTCTAAAATATCTGAGGACAAGGCATTATCCATCATTATGTGGGAAATTTGGAGCCGTATGCCATAATCTGTGTTTCCATATACACACCCACACAGCTGCAGCTTTTAATTGATTAAAAGTGTATTCATGATTCACTCTTCCTATTTTGTCTGGTGGCATTAGAGTGCTGTTTGTATTGTGTCTATTAGTGCACATTGTTTGTGTATGATATGTACATGCCTAGTGAGGGTGTTAGTTGGGTGTATATGTGGGTGTGGTTGTGTGTATGTTGTGCCTCCACATTTATAATTTTCCTGTTGTGACTTACATTTGAACAATTAGCATTCCTGTAGCTCAAACAGTAGTGAATGGCTACTGCGAAAACATGATTCAGAAAATATGTACCTTAAATGCATTCTTCACATGGAACAAGGAACACACACGTAGGAAACGGGAAATGATGTTCAGACTCGACCAAGAAACATCGGGCAGACTACACATTAAATACAAGACATAACGAGGGAGTAAATCAAACACACCTGAATCAAATAAACAAACACAGGTGGAGACTAATTAACTGATAATGAAACAAAGTAATACTTTTCATTGGCTAAATATTTGTAAAACCAACAGACAAATGGAAAGGATGACCAATAGGCCTAATAAATGAAAAATAAATAAATAAACAAATAAATAAATAAAATGCTGAAATATGGAGATACAAGATTTCTGCCCGACAGTCACACTGTTAGCATCAAAATAAGAATACAAATATGTATCATATACTACATAGTACTAGTAGTGAATGACAATCAGTCACAGACAAACAATGATACAATTGCCAAAATAAGTTGTTTATTGTAAACAATACACTAAATGTTCATCATTATTGTACTATTTCTCTGTACAGATGTTTTTAGATAAGATCTACGTGAGTCATTATCCTCATATATTCTGTGATTTTCCTCATGCAGTTTATATGTGCATTTGCGTTCTGCACCTCTGAACTAGTGAAACGAATGTGTGCTATGAGAGGACGGGCTAATGTTCATCCCATCTTCCCCATCAGCTGCCTGACTCATCAATAGATCCATCCAATCAATGGCCTGCAGAATCACTCAAAGTGATCAGTCCAAGGCCTGCTCAATCTGCACACAAAATCAGTATGGACATTCATCTTTTGAGTCCACACACACACAGGCCATTGTAGGCAGCACTATGCTAACACATACATTTAAACTCTCTCCCACTGCAGCCAAACATTAGCTAAAACTGTACAACATTGCGGATGCTTCAACCTAAGAATGGATCCCATTTTGCAAACGCAAATGAGTATTTAAGGCTCTATTAAGCCCACACACTACTGAGCGATATGGTCCATACACAGGTGTGTGTGCTAGGTCATCCTATTAAAGACATCCTCTGTGTTTTAATGAAACATGTCCAATTCCTATTTTCAAATTTTTTCCCTCTCTAGTGTCTGCCAAATGCTTGTTCTTTCTGGGCTGTGGTGGAGCCCCGGTCATGACATCTGCTCCCGTCAGGCATCAAACATCAAACCCATCCCCCCTCATCCTCCCCTGACCGAGCAAAGACCTACCGTCCCCTCCGAATGCTGGCCTGTGCTGGGGAGTGATGGCTTCGCATTTTCTCACCCAGGGTCATTATGTTAGTGGTGATAGAGACCCTAGCTACTGACTAAAGGAGAGTGAGCAAGGAAAGAAGAAAGACCAAATCTGAGTGATGGCCAAAGAGAAACAGAAATGGGAAGAGCAGAGGAGAAGTTTCGTTCTTTCTTTCTCTTCACTGGACAATACACCTGTTCAATGGCGAGGGGGCAAGAGTAAGAGAGAGGGACCGCCTGAGACAAATGAAAGGTGCAGTTGCTCAGCACACAGCGGAGATTGCTTATCGATCCAGATGGCAGTATTCAGGCGCGCTCGCGAGAGCCTGAGAATTTTCTGAGGGAGTTAATAACCAGGCAGCTCAGCTGTCCTGTCCAATTCAGCAAACGCTGACGCCTAATCACACCAGGATCCCTTTTTCTGCCCTCCCTTCTTCTCGCCCCTGGGCCCTGTACCTTCCATCCGTCCTTTTCAGCTTTCACTCGCTCGCTTTCTATCTCTCTATCTCCCTCCTTCCCCTCCCCTCCTCTTCCACTCGGATAGTTCGCTGAGACTGATTGGACTGACAACCTATAGAAGAAGGCTAATCAAATTGTTTATTATCAGTCTGAATCAATATGTATGGATTCTTAAAGGATCACAGACAGGCCTGAGCACGAGAGGAGATCGGTGCAGCTGTGGGTTCGGGCCGGGCCCCTCTGACCAGAGCTCTTCTGTTTAAGCAACTTCACTCTTACTTAAGTCGTGACGACCCGGAGGGGTCAGCTGCTGTGGAGGGGGTGAGTTAGACAGATTGGATATTCCCCCCAATGCACGCACAAACACATGTGCACCCTCCAGCTTTGAAAGTGTCAGCCCCAGCTGCATGATAAACAACCTGTCAATCAAATTACCGGGGAAAACAACGGAGCCTGAATGCCGAGCTCAGTCTCAAATGGATGTTCGGGTCACATGGACGTTGTCCGTTGCGTCTCGCTCAAAATGTGGGAAATTTTTGGAGGAGTCGGGGCGCTTAATCTACTTTCGGCCTATGTCTATAGCATTAAGGTCAGACAAGGCAATGAGTTCCAGTGATTGTGCTCGATTAATTAGACAATGCCGAGGCACACTGAGAGTAAGACATGTGCAGCAGACAGCGGCTTATTGTGCTCTTAGTGGTCTCACACTGTAATGTTCACAGAGGTGAATGTGGTTTATAAAGAGACATCAGTGCCATTCATGCAAATATACTACCGCGTTTGCTGAGCGCCATAGCATAAAACACAATACTGTGTGATATTTGGCACAGATTAGTGTCACATATCTGAAGGACAAACCTCTTTACGAGATGTGATTGGACCCTATAAAGAATGCTGCAGAGGCAACTCTGATCAGAGATATTGATTTGCTCAAATCACACAGCAGGGAGTCAAAAAAGTGAAACGTTTCTCTGTTACAAATAATTGGTATAATAAGCATGAAGAAGCGTGAGAGACAGAATAAGAGAGAGAGAAAGGCTCATCTGTGGCATGTCTGTTGACTCGTGGTGGGAATCAATAGGTCCAACAATGACAGCCTCAGAAGAAATTAAAGATTACCGTTACCACATTTACATTTACAAAATGGTGAAAGAACAGCACAATAAAATGGTTACACTTTTATATAGACAGATTTGAAGTAGTTACATCTTATTTTTTTGTTTTATTTTTTAATAAAAATAATAATAAACGTTTTTTTAAGGCTCAGAATGGTCTCTCAAACATATGCATAAATGCTCAACATAAACCACTAAAGCTAAAGTTAAGGTTTAATTTTAATGCTACATTAGGGTTAGGTTTTATATTGTCAGATAGTAGAATTGAAATCTGGCATTATAAAGTGAGGATATGCTCTGTGGCCCTGTAGCAGAACTGACACAGCCAACTTTTAACAGTGATGCTAATTCAAGCTGTTTTATTTCATTTGGCCCTCTTGATCTCCGATTGGAAGCGGGCATCAGAAACCACCCATAAGTGGCACAGTTGGCCTACATCTGATACAAATGTTGGCACAACTTTGACACAACCTTGGCAAAATACCAATGCCTTTAACCATTCAGTCAAAGGGTGAATGCCAGGACAGTGGGGCACCCCTGCCAGCTTGCACTTTCTCTCTCTCTCTCTCTCTCTCTCTCTCTCTCTCTCTCACCCCTACTTACTTTAAAATGTATGTGAACACCAAAGTATTGCTTTCACCTCTGCATTTAGAAGCAAACCAGGTTCTCCAACATACTCTGCAGTGAGATTTTGTTATTCAGGTGTACCATACTAGTTAATCAAGCATGCATACATGCATAAAAACACACAACATTGACACAATGATGGAAGGAACCAACTTATAGTATAGTAAAACACGCACAAATTTTCACCCCAAAAAAGTGGAAAACATGTTTGTTACATACATAGATGTTTACTACTGTAAAAAATTGATATGGGATATCTTCTTCAAACTACACAAGTCATTTTATTTAATTTTAATAGTTTAATAAAATAAATGTAATATTGTTTTTACAGAGGCTGAACTTTACAGTTTTGTTATTGTAAATATTTTTTACAATTATTTGTATATTATTATATTATTGTTACAGCTACAGTAACTGTGGTATTTTGTGAGAAATTATAAGAACACATATACATACACATAAATGACCAGCAGTGATGACCCAGCAAAGAGTAATGAGAGAAAGGGGCAGTTAAAATGATCCCAGGAAACATGTTCCAGAACATCAAAGCAGAGCTTTGCTTGAGGGCTGCCTGATACCAGCTCTCCTCCAAACAACCAGAACACTGCGACACAGACCTGCTATTATTTAATATGATGATTAAAGCAGCATGTTATGTTTCAGCTGTGCAACTAATTATGCATTTAAGAGCGACATGTCTGAATTTGTATGCAGACATGAGTGTTATATAGTAGTAGAAGTATGTTGATATAAAGTCTGTGAAAACGCATGATGTGTGTGTGTGTGTGTGTGTGTGTGTGTGTGTGTGTGTGTGTGTGTGTACAGGAGAGAGAGTTCCAATAACCCATCCCTGCATAAGGCTTAATTAATACACACTAGTGGTTTGATAACAGAGTCTGAAAGTAGATCTCTTTAAGAGATACTTAATCCACCATAGTCCTACCCTCTCTCATTCTTTCCCTCTCTGTCTCTCTCTCCCTTTTCCTGTGGAGGAAATCTCCAGTGGACTCATTAGTACACTGTTCAACAACGAAAATATCCCCAGAGTCTAGAACCACTTCTACTTCTGTACACACACACAAAGACAAAGGTAAATTTATGCACTTAGATATACATTCACACAAATAAAACACACACACACGCACGCACGCACGCACGCACGCACACACACACACACGCACACACGCAGAGTTTACCAGCCATGTCTTGACACGTCCATTGCACTCTTTCATCCAGGGTTTTTTTCAGTTCTCTTTTCTGAATACTGAAGCTGCCATGAAAGCTGGTCCAATCTGTTAATGTTCAAATTTAAAATATGTATAATATAATATATATAATACATATTTTAAATTATATACATACAATACAGAACTGTTTTCAGCATTGATAATATCAAGCAATGTTTCTTGAGTAGCAAATCAGCATCAGAATGATTTCTGAAGGATCATGTGACACTGAAGACTGGAGTAATAGCTGCTGAAAATTCAGCTTTGCATCACAGGAATTAATTACATTTTAAAATATATTACAATAGAAAACAGTTATTTTAAATTGTGATACTATTACAGAATATTTATGTTTTTACTGTATTTTTGAGCACATAAATAGTATACATTTATAATATAATTCAAAATGTACATCAACATTTAAATATAATTAGAATGAAATCAAACAGAATACAACTGAAAGTGTCAGAATCACTTCATGTAAGGTAGACGACGTAAACAGTTCTCAAATTCAGGTCAGTTACAGTTAAACAGAAGAAATCATCAGAACACATCACATGTGATTTTGCTAATTGAACTCAATGCTTTTTTTCAAACAAAACACAGAGCTCTTTGTTCCATCACAATATTTCTCACACTTTGATGAATTAAAGAATAAAAGGGTGGGCTGTAGTGCGGAGGGATGTGACAGTTATAATTCATCTTAATGCTTCCTGTGATGTTCTAGTCTGATATAGAATAACCTCCCACCACCCACTTTCTTTGACACGCACAAACATCCACTCCCATTTCCTATGGACATACATAATATTTTCATCTAACCTGCCATTTATCTTCAGGGCTGAGTGCTAGGCATAGGTGTGTGTATGCACAGGAACCCAGCAGTGAATCAAATCAATTGATGGAGAAGTGAGCCGGCTGCCTCCGGGTGCTTACTGAGCATGAAATATTATGGAGATTGTTGTTTAAAGTGATCTCTTCATCATCATCAGCTCCGCGAGAGAGAGAGAGCGAGCGATTCCCTATGCGGAACACAGCTGTCATAACTCAATCAGCCGGATAATGTAGCACGAGTCGGCCACGTGTGCCGGATGCTCTCTCACACTCTCACACTCTCTTTCTTCCTTAAACACTGTCTTGCCCCCTCCAGCAGTCATAACCCGTGACGGCCGTGCTTGTCACAGCTCATATCTTACACTGCCCTTCATACTCACTGATGGCCCCCTGTCA
>NW_015549559.1:1687453-1689891 GCF_001515605.1 Sinocyclocheilus anshuiensis | reverse complement strand
AGGGGATAGAGCTTCATCCATGAGCACACAGGGATTTCAAAGGGGCTATCGCACACATACACACACTGATCTTACACAGAGAGCGTGTGATTTCTCATGTTGGATTATGCTAGTTACATCAATGTAGTGGGTCTGTGTTAAGCATGACAGAGAGCCTGAAGCTCTCACACACTGAATGCTCAACAACTCATGATATTTAAAACAACAGCTACATCTGAGTAGAACGTAACATGTACAATATCTTTCAGGTGGAAAAACGACATAAAAAAGGGACCACAATAAAGAAAAATGACATAAAAAAACCCTAGTGTAAAAAAAAAAGAAATGTACTTATTGCGAACATATTGGTTTCATATGATTTTTAAAAATCTTTTCAAGAACAGTTCACATTCGTAATTTTAAATAAATAAATAAATGTGTCAAGTTAAAAGTATTTATAACAAATAACATGAATAATTTAAATTAATTTATAAATAGAATTTCATTTTTGCACATGACATTTTAAAACCTGAACTAACCTTAACATATAGTTATGAGGGTCTACAGGGTCCTATGATAAAATTTCCTGTTTTATGTTTTTCCTGAATGTATGTTGGATCACAATTTTGCTTTGGAGGACAATAGTTTTTCAAATATTAATAAGAATTTATAATAAAAATAATGACAAGCTACTCTGAAATAATTTTGTAAATATAAAAAATTATTTAAAAATATACATATAGAAATAATTTCACTAAGAAAATGGCAGAAAATTTCACAAAATAAGTATGGTAAGTAACATTAGATAAATGAGAAATTTTGAGGTGAAGACTGAAATAGTTTTTTTTTTTTTGTGTACTCCAATAATCTGTTTTACGTACAACGTAATATTTTTTTACATTGTACTTAAGGTTTTAATTTCAAGAATACTACACTCTTTTCATGAGCCATAAAACATATAAAAATTATTTTTGAATAAATTAACTGGCACAACGAAATAATGAATGTCATACCATTAACCCCAGTAAAATCCATGTAGTAAATACCTGCTTTCACAATAATTATATATTGAATTATTAGTCAAATTATAGATTGGCCAACTTAAAATCGAACTGGTCCACTTTATCCCAGCATGGCTGTTATTTTATCTCTTCTGAACACACAGAGGTCACGTCCCCTCTGCAACTCCTGTTCTGACCCATGGCCTGTGTGTTGTGTCCTGCTTAATGGTGCATTCCACAGCTTGGTCCAAAAAAGAGAGGACTGCATAATTAAAAGTCACTAGATCGCCTATACGCTGTTCTACCCGTGTCCGTTACCGTGCCGACTAATATTACATCACTCTGGACGTGTCCTGGATGCGGCAGCAGAGAGAGTGTGTTGCTGTGATAGGACAGTCAGAGGAATCAAACCATGATGGAGGAATCATGCCTAGTGCTACAGTTAAGAGAAGTCAACGACCAGAAAAACTGTATTTCCAGCTAAACAAAACTTTACACACCAAAATTTGACACTTTGTCACACCAAAATTAAGAAAAGTGGGGTTTTAAAATGAGAAGCAAATGATTTTTTTTATTGACTAAACTTTTTTAATTGTATTGACTTTTTATTAACTTCCTGCATGTTGGCTACCACGCTGATTAAAATGCAACTATAATTTGTATGAATTGTATTGAATTTGTATTAATTGCATTTCAATGTATTCTCAAATAACTTGAACTCTGGATTGATTGACTAACTAACTAATTAACTAAATATGACTTTTTTGATAACAAGATTTAGCTTCACAAATGCAGTCAACACTAAAATTTGTGAAAATGTGGAATGTGAGCACTTGTCTTCCTGCCATGCTTTAGAAGGGCACAAATGATGTCACTTCCTGTGTCCAACACTTTAATGGAATTTTCCATTTTTAAACAAAATGAAATGAGACAGGCCAAAAAAAATCACCATTTTAAAGGAGCATTATACAATATTAATTTTAAAACGTATTAACTTTAAACTCTATATTTTAATTTTAGTCTAGATAATAGTTGATCTAACTTTGATCTAACATATCTCGTTTAAAATGAATCAGACAATTGTTGAACTTACTCTAATCATACACATTCTAAACATGTGTTTGGGTGAGTATAGAGGTGACAGTAGGACGAAGACAAGCACCTGATACTCACTTCACCTTGACATATGCTACAGCCTCCTGCTAATGATGAAGTGAAAGAGAGAGTAAGTGTGTAAAGAGGACAAGTACACAACTTCCTATTTAATTAACAAGCATCACCTTTCAGTGTGTGTTAACATTCACAAATGTTGTCAGTTACAATAAAAGAATTTGTAGAATTTAAAGAAATTCCTTTTGAAATAACTATAGAAAAAAGGCTTACTTCTGAACAGCTAAAAACTGTATAAATCAAATATACTTGATTCACAACTTATGACTTTCTCACTCTAAAAAAAAA
>NW_015549559.1:1679238-1687409 GCF_001515605.1 Sinocyclocheilus anshuiensis | reverse complement strand
CACACACACACACATATGTATATATATATACTGTATATAATACACCTTCATTTCTCCCTGCTCTTCTTTTTCTCTTTTCATTAATGAAAAATTCAACACTCCTCCTATCCTCATCTCCTCTCGAAGTTTCCGTCTCAGCATACAGCTGCTTTCATTTTACATTCTCCTCTCATCCCTGCTGCTTGGTTGCACCCACTGGTTGTTCCTGCAAGCGGAATGCTTTTTGTCATGCCGACAAGCCTCTCTGTTTGCATTTGTGTTCATAAAGTTTTGTCCCTCAGTTTAAACTCAAAAACTCAACTATCAAAGTCCTGTGCTACTATTTCCATCTTACTGATGCACAGTTGACTCACACATCTCGTCATACCTGTTATAATTACCCTTAACAATGAAAAAAGTATTTAGATCGGCAGCTCTGCTTAAGCTTACAGATATTGCCCCCCCACACACACTTCAGTAGTGTAAGGGTTTGAGCTCAGCAGTCTTGCAGAACAGCAGCAATTTACGAGCCTGTTATCTGTGAGTCTGTGTGTGTTCACGTCAGTGTCTGCATATGTGTCTTTGTATGCAATCCTGTGTGTGTGTGTGTGTGAGGTCCTGAGAAAGTCTGAATTTCAGTCCTGTGTTCTGTCATTGCTCTGATAAAGACAATGGAAACATTGAGACTTGCAGAGCAACCAGACTTCAACACTATCAATGGAAAGACCTGTGTTTCCATGCCAGCTCAAGCAGTCCATCCTTAGAAACCACGGACATATTAGATAGGCTAAGACCCTTTTGTTCAGGATGACTACTACCAAGCACAATGTCTTGTGTCAAATGTGACAAGAAATTACCAATATGAAGTACTCAAGACAGTAAAGAATATGACAAATCCGATAAATTGTACATTAATAGGTCTGCGGTCTGCCTATACAAATTCCTGATATATATATATTACCTTTCAGTCCAACTGGTCTCCTAGTCTGAAAGTGGCAAAAACCCTTTTAAAACTAGCCCAGACCAGCACGACCAGGATGAGACACCAGATACTGGAAGATGAAAAACTAGCTTAGACTGGTTAAAAATGTTTTTCATTTTCTTTTAAGATGTCAAAAAAAAAAAGGCATCTTGAATGAAGTTGTTTGGCCATCTAAAGCGGGGTTTCCCATAATCTGTGGAAGGACAACAGATGAAAAGAGGGTCAAATACACACTTGTGATTCATTCAGCACACACACATGTATTGTCTTTTGCCAGCGGCCACCTGTTGCTGCTCTTAAGCACTACCTCATCCTGGCATCTCTCTCTCTAACAGTCCTTCTATACTAACCTGATCTCCAGATGTTATCATACTCAGAGTGCACTGTTACTGTCCACAGCTGGCCACCTACCACACTCAACTACCATTTACAGACCCTCTTGAGGAAAAAAAAAAGAGCCGTTTTAGCTTACCGCCTCTATGGATGATAGCCCAAACAATGCCTGCGTTTCTGCCTGTACAGAAGGTTTGTAAAACTAGAGGGCAATATCTTCCCTCGGCACAATGCTCTGAAGCACAGAGAAGATTTAATAACTCTGCGACTTTGGACATTTTCAGTTAATTACAATGCCTTTTTTTTATCAAATTTAATTAATGGATTGCAATTACCTGAGCTGAAATTAGTAGCATTTAAATGCATCCATTTACTTGATTAAAGTTAGATGATGAGAGAAAGAGGTAAGCTAAGCCTGGAGGAACTGAGAAGAACAGAAAGAAAAGGAGAGGGGTGTTGGGTTTCAGGTGCACACAGTAAAGCAAGCTACAAAAAGCCACGGGTAAATAAATGACGAGGGACCGTCGTGTCACTTCCTTGTCGGTTGAGCTCGGCTGAATATCATGTAAGGTTCAGTCATCACGCGATCTCGGATTCTCACCGAAGAGCGCAGTCTGGTTCCGTCACTCAAAAACGCTGTTCTCATTCTCCCTCTGCTATGTTCGTCATGTTTTCTGGTGAGTGTAACTGACATGTGAGAGAGATTTATAGGGTTCAGCTAAGTAAGGTGAAGCCCAGTGTGAGACACTGAACCCTGGCCCTCAGCGATAATCACCTGATTAGCATCAAAAGCTAGCATCTGAATTATACCACCCTCGCTCAGAAAACTTTCTTTTTCTTTCTCTCTTCTCTTTGAAAAGCAATATCTCTTTATCTTTATCTACTAATTTGCCTTTTCTTTTCAAGGTCCAAACCAACCAAAGACAATATCCAGAAGGCTTCAGAAACGAATGAAAGAGGTTTCTGTCAAGTCCTGGTATCAGTAACTGTGGGTGTATGGGACTTTATGTCATATTTCAGAGAAGCTACAGGCCTAAAGTCACCTTTACAGAGCAGTGTTACATTAGCATTAATATATTTTATTTTATTATTATTAATATTATTACATCCACTATTACTGACTACATAAGTAGTCAAATATGTGTTCCACGCCATCTTTAAAATTCTTAAAATGTTCTCCAGAATTGTGCCTCTGCAGAGCTCTCTCTCTCTCTTTTGCCTTCATTTCTCATCCCTCTGTCCATCTCCCCCTCGTTATTTATTCAGTAAAATGGGAGATTGATCAGATAATTGCATTAGGAGGGGCAGATTGGTCATAATCATGGTGGTATTGGCAGCTCGGGGCTGGAGGCTCAGCACTGACATTAATTCAGACTCAGCAGTCAGAGGTCAGCACCACTGAGATTAAACTCTTCTCTTTCTATGGTCAGCATGGTTCGGGCCATTTTACAGCCTCACATCACCCCAACTGACCCCTTGATGACCACTTGACAGAATGGAGGGGAGGGTGAGGACAAAAGAGAGCTGACCAAGGAAGATGAGCGGTGGGATGAAAGGAGGAGGGAGAGGTAACTGAGAGGAGAGGTAACGGTGGGATGTGAAGAAAAAAAAAAGTGTGCGATAATGAGTACTTCCTTTGCATCAAATTAATTCCATACATATATGCATATCACACAAAGTTAACAGTGATCGTGTTCTCATTTTCGTTACATCATTTTTTTAAATTAAATTAAATTAAAACATTTTCTTATTTAGTTTTATTTTCTTATTTTATTTTATTTTATGAAGTAAAATAAAGTTAAATGCTGTCCATTGGGATTATTTTAAAATTTAAACCAACAGAGACTGACTATATTCGAGTTACTAGACAAGGTCACTTCTTAAGTCATGACATACTTTACTGTTAAAAACCCTCCGCTTCTCTCACTTCTGCCCCCAAACTCTCTATGGAAGCAATTACATCATATTAAAAGGTCTAAAGAGGCATCAGTAATCAGAGGACATCTCAAACACAACACAAATGAAACCCAAGGGCTAATTGTTGCTCATTCTAAAAAGATGGAAATAACTGTAACCAGGAGGACGGAATATTCTGTGTACTTTCTTGGGAAAGTTATGGAGATTACAACAACATGTACATATTCAAGGATCCCCCAAAGCAAAATGACTGATCCACAGATTAGATAATGTTTCTAATTTACTTTTTATGCGTATATCTCCTCAAATAGGGCTGGTTGAATAGTAGGGGTTGTAACAAGTACACTGGAATTTTACTTCAGCAATAAATGTAACACTTAAAAGTAACACAGGGAATAATTTAAGGCACAATGAACTCACCATAAATGTTTTAGATGTGTACAAGCAATACAATTCTCCTCTCCCAAAATAACAGACAGTTTCAGTAACAGTAGGCATAAAAAAATGACTTTGAGCAAAATAAATGTTTGGTTTAGACTAAATAGTTGTATGTGTATTTTTTTTTAAATAGCTTATATATTATATATTTTTGTATAGTATTGTTTTTTAAATATTATCTCTTCTTCATAAGTTACATGCTTTTGAATAATAGCAATATTGCAAAAACTCCCTGATATTCCTGTCTGCAAAACTTCTTGATGTTCAGTGTCAATGAAGCAGCTGACTGTAGGTGAAAATGTGGATACAATACATGTTTTGCTGAAACAGTAAATGAAGAATGCACAAAAATGCTACTCAGAATAACGTTTGCATAACTGCTAAGGTTGTTTTAAGAGTTTTATAAGGGGTAAATCAAATACTGTAATATACTGTTGCATTTTACTGATGCCATTATGCATTTAAAAAGTGTCCTTTTGAAGTTTAAAGTAAAATAAAACAAAATATTTTCTTTTAAGTAAAGCATTTCAGTCTTCATCAGGTACTTTTAAAATAAATAAATAAGTAAATAAATAAATAAAGTCCTGTTTTGTTTTGTCTTCCTCATTTCTGGCCTCTAGAAATAAAATGAATTAAGACTGCTCAGTTTGATGATAACATTTTTTTAGTAAGTTGATTAATGTATTCATCTTAGAAGCATACTCTTTGTGATATATTCGTCTTTTGTTTAACCACAATAATCTGGATATTTCATGTCATATAATATCATATAAATATGCTTAAGCCCTACCTAACCAGTTTTCTGTCAAAAAGTGTTGGTTGACCAGTTTTACTCATGTTGCTCTGTCTGCTGCGCACACACTCTTTGTGTCTCATAGGTGTGTTTAGGGTGAAAACATCTGCATTTAAACTATTCCCCTTCCTCAGGCCTGAATACAACCACTTGCTCAGCAGAGCAACAGGAAGCCAGACATTTTTACAATAGCTACACTTAAACATGCCAGAAAAATGCCCCTGCGTAGATGCATGCATGCAGATAAACTAATGGGGATTACCTAAAACAATTATAATAAATAAAATCATTTTTTGCTTCATCTCTTGAATATGTGTGTACTGATTCAGTGCTTCATTCATCCATTTAATTCGTTTTCATTTATTTGATCATTCAGTAGTTGGAGGTGAATGTGTTTTAAATTGTATGTTTTTGGAACAAGGGAGTAAAATGTTAACTGATGTGTTAACATACATACTAGAATAAATGCAGATCTCCAAAACCCTTTTTGGAAAACCTGTTTTTTTTTTTAAACTATTATTATTACATCTATGTGTGTCCACGTGCTCCCATTATCAGTTTATACACACTGATGTAATTCTAAATTCATCATTACACCTCCGCATTAAGACACTGAGAGATTTCCTTCAATGCGGCTTACCTCAGCTCTATACGGATTTCAGCCCAACAGTTGGATGAAACGTGTATGTACACACATGCTGTTTAGTTACTCGAACAATGTAAACTGTATAACTAAAGATTAGGTCTGATTCATATAGAGTTTACCCCGTCGATAAATCATTCAGTGCCTGCTGGGACGCTGAAGACTGACAGCAAGAGAATGGAGAATAGAGGAGTGAGAGACGGCAACTGCATGAAAATACTTCATGTTTGCTCTTGCAGATGATAAAAACTTATGTTTAATATTTTATATAATGAATTAGTATGGTTTGTCCTTCTGCCTTCATTGTTTTGTTACCCCTTTAATATGACCATAATTTAATATTTGAGAACTCATGGTGACACTGCAATACAATTATGGAAACTGACCCATGACCTTTTGAAACAAACCAGCTCATTCTTCAAACTCTTAAAATAAAAGCTTTCGCAGATTCATCATCTCACGGTGAGCAGACATGTAAAGTAGTTCGACGTTCCTGTGAGTCATAAACAAGACCATCTACACTGCAGGTCTTCACCTTACAGCAAAGAACCGCATCAATCTAACAACAGGACTGCAGTACATACAAATGTGCAAGCAGAGCCTGAACAAGCCTTTCCTGCTCACTCACAAATTCAACAATCCCTCCCCACCTCTCGTTTCTCCTCAGGGGCTAATGTAACCCCTCACAGGGCACAGGTCTTCATTTACATGCTTTACAAGTCACTTACGCCTTCTCACCTGATAAGGTCAGAGTTCAGCATGATGTGGGCGTCCTCGGGCTGCAGGGTCTGTGTGAGAAGTATTTAGCCATTTTATTACGACTGGCCCCTGGCTGTTCTTATGTAAAGTTTAAAGAGATATACTTTACAAGGACTGGGTGTCTCAGCTCGAATCTGCAATTTGAAAAGGAAAATCTTTATTTGTTAAATTTGTGGAATTAAATTGTATATAAATGATTATTTATATTACTTGTAGTAGCCTTTATATTCACAGAAATGTTCACAGAATAATAAAATAAAACTAAATGAATGAATAAATAAATAAAGGCTGTTCATGAGATTAATCATAATTATTTTATCCTATTGACAGCCACAGTTTTTTTATTTGGGGGTCTATATATATATTCATATATATACATATATAAAGACAGAAAGAGAGAAAGGGGGAGAGAGAGAGAAATGTGTAAAGGTGGGGGAAAAAGAAAACTGGCAGAAAGAAAGTCATTATTCTCTCTGTGTTCATAATTATTTTATCCTATTGACAGCCACAGTTTTTTTATTTGGGGGTCTGCAGCCTCAAAACGTTTGAAAACAGCTGTTCTTAGCGACATATGTGACACATTCACTCTTACCAGAAGACGCCATGGTGGTTACAAATGTTGAAAACTAATACTCTTTGTTTGCATTTGATCTGGAAACCTCAGTGTTAGTCATAGCCTCTTCCTCCTGTAACACCATACTAACTTACATTGGTATTTTGGCAGACACATAAACATGATCTTGACCATGCCTATTGCTCATGCACAAACGGCCTGGAATCCATCTGGTATATAACCGTTACAGTAAAATGGGATGCCCTGACTGGAAATGGAAGAAGGGGACTTAAAGCATGATTACTTAAAAAGCACAATTTGAGATTAGTTGTATTAGATTTAACATGGTCCAAAATATATAATCTATATAATCTATAATATATAAAAAAAGAAAAGAAAAAGAAGTAATATGATGTAATATTTAATAAATGTGTTATTTATGTTTTCTTTTTTTAATAAACAACTTAATAAAAGCAGCTTACACCAGATTTTAATTATGAAGTAGTGAAAACGTGCCGCTTTCTTTGAAGAACAACGCTGTTATTCAAAGTGCTCAACTGCTGTAGATCAGTGAGCATATGTGTGTAGATAGTTGGGGTGCTGATAATGCGGTAAACCCTGTAACTCACTCTGCCTCCTAGTCAGTGTGGCCCATTTAAAAGCCTTTGATCCAACCTGGGGTGAATGAGTCACTGACTAAAGCAAAGACACAAACACAGACTCACACACACAGAGAGTACCAGGGGTTGCATACTCTCACATACAGCATGGAAACCAATGATGAAACATGCACACATAGAATGAGATCACCATTGTCCACAGGAAAAGACCAACCAGCTATGACTTCAAAACAAGTGTGTCTGAATATGTGACCATACTGAAACACACAGATACAAAGAGAGTGAGAAACCCTGAAGGACACACACACACGCACGCACACACACACACACACAAACACACGAAATTGCATACAAACCAATTCTTCACATAAATCACCTATTTGATATTAAAACATGCTTATATGTACAGTATATAAATTCAGAAGGTGATATATATATATATATATCTCTCTGTGTCTATGGATAAGATTATATTGGATTAGAAGAATTTTGCAATGCAAATGAAAGCTGGTGAAATCAATAAACTCTGTTCAACTCAATATGCAAACTAATTAAGAGGTAATATAATCAACGTAGAATAACATGAGGAGCGAGGTTTCTTTGGAGACAAAACCCAATCAAATCTTTTTATGAGAAAGATTAAATCTAAAGCGATCTCTCTTTGTACAAATGATGACCTGCTCTTTGTGCTAGCTTAATAAAGGAGGCTTGTCTTAAGAGGTTGTATTCAATGTGCATATTCCAATCAATATGAATTACATAGTCTCTTATCTATGGTATCACCAGCAGACGGCTAAACTAATTAATGTTGTATTGAGTGTTTAAACTCAATTATGTTCCAAAGTCACAGAAAGACACAGAGAAATGTTCTGCTCTATGGGGATACAGGCCCTGGGTTGTTGCGTAGTGGTACAGAGAGCGCTCGTTCTCCCAGCGTGATGTCGTCAAATAATTGTAAATAATTATGAAGCTAGAATCAGTTGATAATTGTTGCTATTACACTCTTGAACAATTGTGAGATTTTTGAACAGGATGACGCAATCATTTAAAACCTGTTTGTTGATACTAGAGTGTTTGTGTTTCATGGTAAGCTTTGCTAACCACTTCTCTTTCTCTCTCTCTCTCATACACACACCCGCACACACACACACACG
>NW_015549559.1:1676712-1679007 GCF_001515605.1 Sinocyclocheilus anshuiensis | reverse complement strand
GCACGCACGCATATACACACACACACACACACACACACACACACACACACACACATTCTGTCGTTTTTCCATCTCGCTTATTTCAACTAATAGCCCATTTTCTAATGCTAATGGCGATGTGAGCATCTTTCTGGTATGAGCGCATAGTTTGTTCGTCCGTTCGTGTGTGTGTGTGTGTTGGCCTGTATCTAATGTGCTCTGACAACGGAGACAGATCTGATTCAGTAGGGGATGTGGGGTAAGTGTGTAGCCACCCTCAATAAACTTGTTAAAGATTCTTATCACTCACTCACTCACTCACTCACACACACAAACACAAAGCCATTCATGACACAGGCACATAAACAAAGGCATTCACAGACATGACGCACACAAACACACACACTCTCATGAAGTTTGTTTCCTCAGTCACCCAATGCGTCACTCATTACTCATTAACCAGGTTCACCATGCCTGTATTAAACGTCAGAATTTCTGTATATAAATAATTTGCAAATATTATAATGTATTAAAAAACAGTTCAGTTCCTCTAAATGCGAACCCCATTCTAACAGTGTTGATATACACCTTTCACTATTTGCATCACTCTGCATGACTGGCTAGCATTCCATAAAAGCTGCCAGTCTGTGTTTTGCTTGGATGAGCAAACATTTATTTGTTGTATTTTATTCTGTTTATTCTGAAGACTGTGAAAATTGTGCTGTAATAAAAATTAATTCATTTGTTCAGTACAGTGGCATGATTGCAATTGTGATGAAGTATAAAATAAATTGTCAGAATTAAACAACAACAATAATATAGTAAAATAATATTATTAGGGTAAAATTATAACTAAATTATAACTCTTATAGTAAAATTATTTATAAGTATTATTATTATTATTACTGTTGTTGTTGATGTAATTATATTATATTATATTATATTATATTATGTTATATTATGTTATATTATATTATATTATATTATATTATATTATATTATATTATATTATATTATATTATATTATATACTTTCTATTCAGTAAATTTCTCCTTTGAACAGTAAGAATGTGGCTGCAATGCAAGCAATAAATTCTTCAAACATTGGCTTCAGAAAATTAACAAATAGTTGGTTGCTACAGTACACTAAACTGATATCTGGAAAAAAGCTTGTAATTATACAAAGGTGATACATTTATTAAACAAATAATTGTCTATGTGTAGTTTGCTATGTTTTAGTTAACTATAGTTTACATTTTCCTAATAACTTTTTTTCATGTTCATTCTCAGTTTTTAACAAGAACATTGGGCAGCATGTGTGTCTAAGATGTTGCGATTTGGCAAGACTGGTGTTTACTAGTTCCTCCACGACCCTGTGTGTGTGTGTGTGTGCGTGTGTGTGTGTGTGTGTGCAGAGATGCACAAGCTAGGTATGCAATGTGTATGTATGTGTGCTAATGGTGTGAGTGTGTGTCTGAGTGTGTGTGAGGTCTGAGGTGTCATGTGACAGCTGCACAGGATGGCATTTCTTTGACACTAAAGAGTGTGAGCAGCTCTCTGGAATTTAAAATTCAGATTTCAGATTCTGTGCATATGTCGATACGGCAGTCACATCCACACTGTGAGACTGCCCTTCCTTGCCAGGCAATCTGTTCATCTCCAGCCCTTCATTAGTTCTCATCTATTCCTTCTCTCTCCTGGTCTCACACTTCTTTTAGCTACTTTGTAGTTGTACTTATTCTGATCATGTAGCAACTTTTTTTTTCTCCTTAACAGCACATATAAGTGATTATTAAATGCTACATTCACGGTCTGATAGAGTTAATGATTAAAAAACAGTTGACTTAACACTTAGTATGTGTCTTGATGCAAGCAAAGGCCAAAAGAAAATCTGTTAAATAGAAAGAGGAACAGAGAGAGAAAAGGAAAATTTGCACAAAAAAATAATTATAAAACTCTATACATTTTTTTAAAAACATTCAGATGTGCAATTCAATTTTGTTACTGATCCACAATTTCACACACCATGTTTTTCCATATAATGTTTGTGTGAATGCAACTACAATGTTGACAGGAAATCCTGTAACAACCCTCATCAACCAATCCTGGCTCAATGGAACAGTTTAACAGACAGAATCGCTTTTCTCATGTTACCTCGGGGTACATGATTAACTCCCATTAAAGAGGTCTGTTGCCGATGGTTACCAATGCTGAGATGGTGACCCAACTGAATGTCTGTTGGTGGTGTGGTCTGGACACACACACACACACACACACACACACACACACACACACACACACACACACACACACAAAT
>NW_015549559.1:1658527-1676576 GCF_001515605.1 Sinocyclocheilus anshuiensis | reverse complement strand
TCGACGCACACACACACACACACACACACACACACACACACACACACACACACACACACATAACATCTAAACATACACACTACTATGAAAGCATATAAATCCTGTGATAGACTAAAGTTATTTACAATAAATACGTTTGGCTGTGCTTTCACTTTTGGTGGCATGAAAACTAGAACTACACTAGAACTACCATAGTATACGTACGGTTGTTTAGAAAGCTCTCATTCTGTGAGACTCCCAAAGATAATACGTCAGCTTCTTTCTGGATTATTCACAACAAAAGCAGGTACAGAAAGAGAGTAAATTAAGCAACTCTCACTGAATGATGTCATGAATATATTTAGGGGATTTGCTTTTGAAACTATGACATGTATGTCAATGAATGCACAAAACAAGATTTGTATTTTGTATTTAAGATTTGTATTTTTTTTTATTGCCATTGCAATATCAAAACAAGGATTTTTATGAATTATGTATCCTGAGAAATTGTAAATAGATCTAGCACTGTATTTCACAAATGTGTATGTGTGTGTGTGTGTATGTCTTTCATTGTATTTTTACTCTCTGTGTGGGCCTTTATTCACCTGACTTACCCAAGAGATTCTCTTTATCTTAAAAAAAAGAAGAAGAAGAAGAAGAAGGTTATTTCATTCAGCCGTCTGGCTTACAGCTTTGAATATAACTGGCTCCATCTTTCCCTCACAGAATTCATGCTTCACTTCACTCCAATAAAAGCTGGGCCTGGCCTCCTGCAGAATGGACCCTGGTGACTGTTTGGAGGCTATTGAGAACGTTCTCCGTTTCATACAGTCCCACTTACAGCTCAACGTTTTCATTAATGGTGGTGAGTGCATTAACCCAGGCCAGCACCCAATTACTGCCAACAAGGGACTGATCCGTCTCAGAGCGCAATCTGAAAATGTTGTCATGCAAAAACAGAGCAGAAAGAGAGCGAATTAGAGAAAGAGAGGGAGGGGATTGAGGATGGGATGGAATTCTTTCATTAATTTAACACTCATTAAAGCTTGGGAGGTAGAGCTGATTTTAAGTCTATTAGTTCTGAATGCAGGTGACACTGACAGGACCTCTGAGATTCCTCAATCTGACCGAGTGGGGTGGTTGTTAAAAAAAAACAATTCTGTATACTCTTTCTTCCTCTCTATCTCTCCCTCTCCCCGTCTCTATCTTTCTTTCCCTGTAGGAAAATGTACCAAATCTCCATCCATATTTAATCACTGCCATCTGACATCACTTAGGGGTTATGTTACAGAAATGTAGAAGTCAGGGTAGAGTTACATTAATATATAATCTAAAACAAAAAGACAAAATGCTTTGAAGTGTCTCAAGACAACTGCACTTTTTGAAGACCCTATCAAATTAGCATGGACCACCTGAGAAATTCCTCAGATATGTAAAAGTGATTATTGTGAATGGCAGTAAACTCCAGTTTGAGACTGATCATCTATCACTGAGTGAGATGTAAATAACACCAACCGTTGAATATTAAATATCGGAGATGTTTTACGGGTGTAAGTGTCACATGTTCGTGTGTTGAGTTTCATGACATGGCTCCTTGTGGAGCTGGGTGATAGCGCTGACTGATTTGAGTTATGTGGTGAGGAGAGAGGATAATCTTACCTGGGTTAGGCCTAGCTGCCTCCATGGTCAGGGAAGATGACACCTGTCTTGAGTCCGCACTGCTGCTGAATGGAAGCGACTGGACCGAAATATAGCGCTGTAAAGATACAAGGCCTGCATTACTGAATGAGTCACAAACCAACAGTTGAAGATCACAGGCATCATTTATGTCACAGTGTCCAACACAGAATATTCTGTAAAGTTCTTAAAAATGAAATTAGATGTTTTTATCATTGTTTGAGTCAGTGGCACTGGCTGCGTAAGTCTTGCCATCCACAGCACAATGTTCTTAGACAAAATAGCGATATAATTTCCAGGCTATCAGAAATGTTTTCATAGTAATGCCAGCTCAAGGGTTGTATTTCACAGCAAATCTCTCAGAGGAACACTGACACTCACACAGCAAACTAAATAAACAGTGATAAAAAAAATCCCCGTCACAGATACCACAACAAACACACTTACGGTATTCACATCTCTGTGACTGTCTCTCTCTCTCTTCATACGGTGAAATGAATGCCTCAGCAGATCTATATAACAGTAATTCAACAACATAATCAAATTGTTAGTGCAAATGCTGAGCATCCCATTCTCTTTCCGCTATTTTCCACAGCACACGCATACACGGAGCAATCATACAGTGGACCAGTGACCACAGGAGGCTTGGCCATTATAGTACAGCCATAACTAACCCTGATTAGAGCCGTATTGATGGTCTGTGACATGCAGTTTGCTAAAATATGCTGCCCGGTCAAATGGCTGCAATAATGAAGTATATGAGAATCACTAAGTTTACTCTGTTGTTTTAATATGGACAGATCGATTATGTAATAAAAAAATCCAAAGGCCTCTAAGAGGTTTTAAACTACAGGGTGGACTCTGTTTCTATTGGTAAGTAAATGTGTTGTGCTGCAGATGCAGAAACTACAAGTACTCTGGGAACAAGCGCAAGCAAACCATCTCTTTAATTCTGGTTATTTATTAATATTTCCTCTCTCTTCATGATAATCATAGATGTTTTTTAAATATTTTACATTATAAAGGCATAATACTTTATTGGTAACATACATCTAACTAGAATTATTTTTCTTTCTTTTTCTTAGTTTTCTTTTTTTTTTTTCGATCACTTGCAGAACGCAATATCCCAAAGTGTAAACAAAGTCTCTTCAGGGATAATTTAGAACTGTTAAAACTAGGCTTTAGGCAACTAAAAATTAACCTGTGAGACAGGATATTTCTCATTCATGCCAGATGTCCTCAGTCTCATTTTAGCAAAACATATTTGGGTCAGTCACCCTGACAACCAATGCATCTCAATCAGTAACACACAAAGCTTCCATACAGGTGTTTTAAATCTTAGCAGGGGTCAATCGTGTTATACCGTAAAGAACCACTGATATCAGTATGTGTGTCTACAGGTTTTTTTCCAGGCCCATAAAACAACACTGGAAACTTAATGGCTCCTGTGAGAGACTCCTAAAAAGACCTATCAGGGCCTGTATCTCTATTCCCACCATTCAGAGGTGACAGAGAGAGCTCAGTATCCATTTAGAGTACACGCATACATATTCATGCTGACAAGGTTTATTGCGCTGCCTCATGGACCTCATCGCAACAGGTTAATATTAAAACTCAGCCGTTACTCCTGAGACCACACTGGAGAGGATGAAGAAGAAAGAGATGAATTAAGATGGAAATACAGAGAGAAAACAAGAATTAAATGAATACAAGTGTGATAGACAAAAAACCCGGATCTGGTGCGAAGATTAAAAAAAATTGAGTGAGAGGTAAGATTAATGATATAGACCGAATAAAAAGATAGTACATTAACCAGGTTCACCATGTACATTTATTCATTTATCAGAGGCATTTATCGAAAGTGATTTACAAATGAAGAAAAGCACAAGAAAGGTTAAAAAATTTATTGTGTATCCAAGTACAAAAAACAAGAATTAAATGAATACAAGTGTGATAGACAAAAAACCCGGATCTGGTGCGAAGATTAAAAAAAATTGAGTGAGAGGTAAGATTAATGATATAGACCGAATAAAAAGATAGTACATTAACCAGGTTCACCATGTACATTTATTCATTTATCAGAGGCTTTTATCGAAAGTGATTTACAAATGAAGAAAAGCACAAGAAAGGTTAAAAAATGTATTGTGTATCCAAGTACAAAGCCCTGCAGTGAGAAAGAGACAAACAGTGAAAACGCAAAAGTGTTGTTTCTAAATTTACAGTAAACTGTTCATATGATAAATATGATGAATAAAGATTAATTTTATAATACAGAAAGCAGGTTAAGGCTATTTCCAGCATAATTAAGCAGTTTAAGCAGTATAATTGAAAGTACCAAACTGTTCTTGATTCAAATAATTATCAATTAGCAATAATCGTAATTATACGTATAATCATTTAGTATAACCATTTTCCATTTATTATTATTATTATAATTGTATGAATTGTATATTTGATAACCTAATCTTTTTTTGTCAAAAAAAAAATAAAAATATATATATTTGATTTTTTTTATAATTGTATACATTTGATACCCTAATAATTTTTGTAAAAAATAAAAAATTATAATATATTTGATTTTTAGAATTGCATATCCTATCCTTGTATATAATTGTATATCCTAATATACAATATCTCAAATCACACTACTCATGAGTGATCAAATGAGAACCAAATAGCAGAGCAGATGTGACTGAATAAAAGTAGGCAAGGAAGAATATTTGTATGTGTACATGAGCTACTTAAATGACTGCATACCACAATCAATGAGGCTGATCACAGTGTGTAGAAATGCATACGTTTATATGGGTCTACCACGTAGTTTTCTTTTCTTTCTGACAACAGCTCCTCCATTGTCATTGTACAGTAATTGGAAGGATAGGAGAGGAATGCGTGTCCTTACAGTGCATCTTAAGACACTTTGACGATGAGGAAACGTAATCTACAGGATGACATTAACGGAGGAGTGAGCATCTACCTGTCTTTGAGTCCCATGGCAGACAGTGCAGGCTAAGGTTACCAGCCCTTATTCTGATGGTGAAAGGAACACAATCAACCTACTTAATCTCCCACTGCTCTTAAAGGAAGAGGAAACCGATCTGGGCTCCATTCTACAGACAAACCACACAAGAGTACATGGGCTTCATCTTAAAATGGACCTACACATTAAATTACACTCAAGCACTGGAAGCACAGATGGCCTAAATGCAGCCCTTCTCTTCTTTTATTCACAAGGGGAAAAAAAGGAGGGAGAGATAGAGGGAACTGTTTTCATAACGGACAGTGTCGCCACCCTTGCGGCCCTGAGACTTGGAGAGTGAGCTCTGAGCCCCTAAAATGTAAGGCATTAGCATCAGAATGAGGCTAAATACCCCTCCTGCAATAAAACCCCAACAAAAGAACTTCCAGCAATTTCAGCAGTGATGATAAACCCAAGCCTGAGACAGCCATCGCTCTGTGAGAGGGACAAGACCTTACTGTACGCCCTCCCCTCGTACTGTTGGGAGGCTTCTGCAGGCATGAGTGCACTAATAAAGTACACACCCAATGTCTGCCCACTGCCGCCTTGCTTTTAGGACCCCACAGTGAGAGTCCCACCTGTCTGTCTAGAGACAATGGCAGCGGTAATACAATATATCTGTGTGTGTGTCGCTCTGTGCCAGGAGAAAAGCTGAAGGAGTGGACAGATAAATGACTTGCACACTTGGACCACAGCCAGGCCCCTGTCCCACCTCAGGAAACCTTGTAGATTGAACCTGTAGCCAGACCGAGCAGAAGACAGAGCCCTGATTCAGTATTTAGCAGGAGAAAGATAGAGAGAGATACGGCCTATAAAGAGAGAATGAGATGGAAAGAGTGAAGAGAAACAGAAAGAATGAGAAAGTTGTAATTTTTTACTGAAATGTTTCCATAGGTGACTTCGCACCTGGTCTAAATTCTGACTTAAGATACAAGCTGTACTAAAATGAGAGTTGTGCAAAACTCAGGGTTGAATAATTGGTCCCTTTCAATTTTTTTTTATTTGATTCAATAGCATGTATTTTAATTGTAACATTCAAATTCAATTCTGCAACCTGATTACTACCTCAAACACATTTATTCTATTTTGAAAATGCATCCATTTCATTTTGAATGGTGCACTAACTAAAAAACAAAATATTATAAAAATGATCTGCAGCATAACAGCCTTAAACCTCTTTTGTTGTTGTGACATGAAAATGTATATAGTCTTTCATTATATTTAAAATATATATTAACAAAAACGAATTTCATAAAATTGTTTCAGCAATTTTAAATTCGGTCTAAATGCATTTATTCTTCATTTCTGCGGCTTTAAACAGTATGTGTGAACATATCTTTTCATTGTACGCTGCTTGAGATGCAGCTTCTGTTCTGTTCTTGCAGTGTAAAGATGGCACATGTTGGCTTTGATTACTTTGCCATGATAACACAAACACACAAAGACAGGCTGAGAAATCTTCCTACATGTTTGCTCTTTCAATCTAGAGGTCCTCTTTCAGCCAGCTGTGTACACGTCTCAGAGACTGAGACTCTTTCCTCAGGAAATCATGAACCATGAGAACAGAGGTGAGTGAAGAAAAAGGGAGAAAATACTGGAGAAGTCAGGATGAAAGTGAGGATAAAGGACAACACTAATAACAGACAACGAACAGATGAAAAACAAAATGAGCAGTGGATCCATGAAGCACGAAAGACATCACTAATTGCCCTAATTGTATCCTTTGCTTCTACACGGCCCACTACTGTCACACTCGCCTGACACCTGGGAATGATTGACAGGTGGGCAGGTGTGGTGCTGAGTAGTGGCTCGGTCGAGCAGCACTTCAATTGTCCCAAATGTGTCTTTGATCTCCCCTGCGTAGACCAAAAACACAGCAGGGAGTCACAGCCAGCCCTCGGGGCTAAAGCCAGTACAGACACTATAGAGCAGAGGTGGGTCCGTTATGTGAAAAGATCGCACACTCTGTTGAGAACTCCCTGAGGCTCATACACAGCACTGAATCCTGTCAGATCTCATAACCTTCCTCTTTGATAAACTGAAACAACAGCCACCTTCCTTATTATTCACTCATTCACACCACACCTCCATAACTGTACACACTGCAACACAAATGCAAAAACAAAACAATCTCTTGTTACATCAGCCGTGTCTTCTTAACAAGATAAATCCACATAGCATTAGTCAACCTGAGGTTTGTAAAGCCTCATTATAGTCTGGTTCTCTTCCACATTCTACCACTTTTATTCAATGTAATGCAATAAATTGCCTATTCTCATAGACTGATGTACACATAATATATTGTTAAATGACACAAATATTACAGTTAACCTAAAATAAAAAAAAAATAAAAAAGTGGCCTAGATGCATTACATACGACATACTGACCTGTATCATAAAAGCAAATTAAACTGATTAATACTCTGAAGCATGAGCATAAATACTAGAGCACACTTAACACTGATCAAACAACAATAAAACATGAGAAACCGAAAGGTGCACTCAGTTCCTTCATCTTTGTGTGTTTTTAAAAATGCACTGCCTTATAAGTCTCAGAAAACGTATGCTCCCTATATTTTTGAAGTTATTGATTTATTTTTGCACTGCAAGGCAGGTGGTCATTATTATTATTGTTATTATTATTATTATTTAATTATTTTATTCCCTACTCTCATTTTGTATCATTATTATTAACAGTGACCTGGTAAGGTGTAAACAATTTCTCTCTTTCTCATTCTTTTGTACATAAATGTACAGAAGACCTTTATATACACAGGCACACACATATCTCTCATGGATCGTTCCTACAGCTCATCCTGTGTGTGTGTGTGTGTTTTAAATAAATACTTAATTTCATATATAATTGTCTACTTCATAAAAAAACTATTTCAGATAATGTTCAATTTCAGTTTAAATCAAATTATTAGTCACCCATATGCTTTGAGTTGGTATAAATAAGAGGACAATTTACTCTGCATTGAATAATAATAATAATAATAATAATAATAATAAAATATACAACTAATTACAAATATACAGTGTAACGTTTCAAACTCAAAATAAGAACTGCACTGAACTAAAGACATATTAAAGATGAACATTCATCTGTTTTTTTTTAAGTACATGAACATCTCTTTAGATTTTCTATTTATTAATTGTGTTATTTGTTCTTTTTAAAGAGAATAAATGAAAAAGAGGGGACTTTTACTGAAAAGTAGAAAATTACATTTGAATGAGAACTGGATTGGAACATTCCGTTTTTTATTTTATTTTATTTTTTTATTTATTGATCACGTATCCAGCCATCAATTATTATTATTATTATTATTATTATTATCAAAGGTAAAACAGGTAAAGGAAAAATGAAACGATTAAAATAGCTGTGTCTCATGGCTCTCTGGTTTAAACGGCAATTTTGCCATATCTGAAATGTGTTTTTATTCTTCTGTATCGATATCCTGATGTTAACATAACACATAGGCTATATAGACATAAAACATTACGTTGTTTAATAACGTTCAACGATATACCACTGCCAAAAAAAAAAATAAATATTGTGAAGCAATTAGGTTCTCATAATTACATTTACGTTATAATTAAATTATAGTATAGGCTACTGGCCTTTAAAATGTAGTCGATAAATTAGTTTGACGAAAAAAAATATATATACATAAATAAATAAGAACTGCATTCGTCCTGGAGCAAAATTTAACGGGTAAATCAAATAACTGTAATTTCAAACACCGATGACAAATGTCACAATTGAGAGGGGGTCCGTGTCAATAGTGTCACTTAAAACTGCGCGCGGTCTGTCACTGAAGAATCCGGAAGCTGACGGGATGTTCAAACAAAGCGCCTATCTCGGGTGCTCAACGAGAGAGCACAGATTGAGAGGGGCGAGAACCCTCTGCCGCTCCCGGACTGTTTGCAAGGGTCATTTAGCATCGCGATCTTGTAAATATTGGGGAATTTAGCCAGCTATAAAATCCGGGGAGGAGGCGGCGTGGGGCGAGAGGATGCAAGCCTCGAATGAACAGATCCTGCGTTTCAGGAAGTGCAATGGTGTGTTAAATTAAATGCAGCTGGTGAAAAAGCAGGACATATATTTTATTTTAAATGGTGATAGATTGATAGTTATTATTTTTAGTTTTATGTAGCTTTTATTTTTTAATGCCCACTATTCATCATTGACATTCCCTTAAACGGTTTATAAAAAGTGGATGAATAATTAACAAGAATCAATATTAAAATTATAACAATATAATAGCTCGATAACAGGATATTTTATGCTTTTGTTGGTGAGGACAAAATCATGTTAAAAGGCGACGATAAGAAATCCAGAGGCAATGCCACGTTTCGTTTGTGCAGCGCAAAATTAATACAAGTAGGCTAATTTATACTTTTAAAATTACGAAATGTATATATTTACAGTCCGGCTAAAACCAAAATCTCCAGGTAACATTAAATATATAGCTAAAAACCTATTAACTCAAAGAAAACGGGTTAGCCTACATGAAAAGTTTTCCATATGAGACAGGAACGGTGAACCAATCCATTTGTACAAACGCAGAAAGAAAGGGGCTTCTAAAACGATCGATTGTTTAATTAAAGATGCTGAAGCCTGTCAACCAGCAGAATGATGAAGTCAGAAATGTGATTTACAGCGGAGCTGCATGTGTTTTAATGAGGCGCTCTGTAATTGCATTTGCATCCTGACGGAAGCGGTCTGACACGTTGAAGTTAAATATGTAACCGATTTTGGATTAACAATCACACGTTTAATGCACTCTGTCCGGAGAAGAAATCCATAGTCCATCAGCCAAAGAAATTCTGCCTCAAAACAGGATTATCGACTGGGCAAACTCAAAATTTAAATGAAAAATACGTATATAATTTTAAATTGTTAAAATGGTTGAATAAACTTAAAACAATACAGTACAATACTAATGAATCATCAAGACGGACACTCTTTCTTTTGGAAAACTGATGTATTTGATTATTAGAGTAAAGGATTACAGTATCGCAGTTGTTAGTAGGTAATAAACTGTAGAGAAACTGGGCCCTAAAAGATCTTCCAACTTTTCAAGAAAGTGCATGTAACAGTCCATATATATATATTTATATAATATTTATAAAAACACTATCATCATTTGTCCCCTGGCCGAGATGGACCTTGTCTTCGAGTAAGACTATGTACAATTGCTGTAAAGGAATTTGTTGCTCCACATCCGAAAAAAATACTTATAGGGCGCGTCAACACATGACCTGTAGTAGATGTCAAAGACGCTAGTAGCTACCTAGCAGCAGTTTGAAAGCCCAGCAAAACCTCAAAGATCACACAATGCATTTTCCCCTCCCTTTAAGTGTGTGGACCTCTTCATGTTGTTATCTAATAACCGTTTATGCTTTGCATCCTATAAGCACAAATAAAGAGTGAGAACTGAATGTAGTAAAAAAAACTAAGTGAAGAAGGTCTAAATAAACAGCTGAGGTGAAAACCTTTTTTTTTTTTTTTTACTTTTTTGTTCTTTTTAAACTTCTAAGACAGAGGGAAAAGGACTAACCTATGTCCCTGGATTTATGAAATGTTGATATTTCTCAGAGGAAAGTTTCTACACAGCTTGTAAACCATCTAGCACAGATAAGTGTACAGTATTTACAGCCTTACGTTGCACTGTTTAAGCTCTAAATCATTACATGAACATCAAGTTTTGTTAACACATATTACAGATAGAAAATAATTTAATGCCATGGTGAAGTCTTCTACCAAGAAAAGCTAAGTTTCAAAAGCACACTTTAAAACACTCATACAGATTCACTCTGTTGATAAAACATAAAATAACATAAAAACTAAGTAACTGTTAATATTTCCACTTGGTTTTTCGAGCAAGGTTATAATCACTAATAAATAAGCTCCATAAAACTATAACATGTTGTACATTGTACAAAAAAGCAAGTTCTTTTCAAACTCCTCTTCATAAAGTCTTAATGGCAAGCAAAAGCTGAAAGTTTTTTTCTTGCTTTTCATTCTTTCTTTCATGGACGCATATACTGGAGCATGTGTGTGTGCCAGTTAAAGAGTGTATTTTTGTTCATGAGCGCAACAAAAATGATTCTCTAGTTGGTCACTATCTCCTTGTCCTCCATGAAGCGTGTGAAGCGGAAGTGAGTCCCATTCTCGGTGTTGGCCATTTTTTCTAGGCCAGCCAGAGCAGAATTGGGCTCAGAGTTATGCAGCTTTTCCATGCTGCCTGTCAAACCTCCGATCGGAGAACTGCCCCCATTGCCTACACTCCCCGACAGTTGAGGGGGCAGGCCTCCATTCTGGATTACAGAGATCTCGTTGGTCTTCATGGCCAGGCCATTAGAGAAAGCAGCAGCATACTGATTCCAGAAGCTTGTTGGGTCTCCGTTTCCAGCCCTACCAGTTAAGTCCTTTTGAAAGAGCTCAGGGAACTTAACATGGTTGGTGCCAAGGAAAGCGATGGGACCATCTACTGAAAGCCTGCGACCACGCCGTGCAGGAGCACTGTTCCACATGTGGGTACCCATATGTACCTAGTGAGACAGAGAGAAATAAGGAAGTGGAAGCAAAAGGATTAAAGAGTATAAAAACAAAGGATCAGGAGAGCTACAATGTTAATAATTTGGAAACATTCAAATGAATAACACGTGAGATGATGCAATGGAAAAAGAGAAGTAGTATAATAATTAGTATTAAAATAGGCCCACTGGAAGCAGCATTAGTCTAATTATTAAAACAAGGGTAAAATGTTGTAACATTCACTCACTGAGAATGGTGGTCTGCATATGAAACAAAGGGCCTGTGGTAGATGTGTGTTCTGAGAAAATTGCACTGTCCACTCTCATTGTGCTGGACAGTATTGTATCTGACAGTTGCCCCCAGTTCACCCTTGAAGCATGTGATACATTCAGGGGAAAAAGTACCTTGTTTAATTGTTGCAACCCTTAGTGTAGCACTGAACATATGAGGTGTAAATTTATACCTCGATATTTTCACATCCTTATGCTACTTTTGCAGTTTACAAAGCTATTTAGTGATCCCCCATTCCCCATTTATATGATAATCTTTTCAAACTGATAGTGTTAAATGCATTGCTAATTCATTATTAGTTTTTTTTTTCACAAAACCAGTAAATTTACTAAATCAATATTTTATGCAGTGAAATCAGACTTATTAAAATGAATCTTCCATTTCATACTTCACTAAAAGAGCACATACTTATTTATTCAGAAAGGAATTTATAGTTTGACATTTACATACTTTCTGAAAATTATGCCTATAGCGAGTCACATTTCATACAAATTAGTGCAATCAAATATCCATATAAAACCCCCAGGATTCTGTTTATCTGTGTGCTAGGCTTTTTATTCATTGCGATCAAAGAGAAAATGTTTTTCATGAGATAAACTCTGGAAAAATAGTGAGCGTGCCACTGCTTAAGGTGATTGCTGCTGGTAACTGTGGTTAAAGCCTGATAAGTGAACCATTCCTGGCTATGTTCCACCAATTTCAAGCTCAGGTTTCAGCCCAATATTCATATTAATTTGATGACTCAACATTTCCACTTCCTCTTTATTATTTCTGTATACCTTCATATATATATATATATATATATATATATATATTTTATTTTTTTTATTTTTTTATTTTTTTTTGTTAAAATAAATGCAGCTTTGGTGAGCAGAAGAGACTTCTTTTAAAAACATTTAATACATATCTTAATTTATTTTATTTTTTTTCTTTTTTTTTTCTTTTCTGCAATGCTGATCTATTTCTATACCTGCTTGTGCTCCCCCATACCCTAATTATTCACAACACATTCTACTTATTTTCCCTCATCAATACTTGTTTATACGGTCAATAACTATTTTGGCTGGCTTTTCACAAACATGAATAGCAAAATAACATCAAGTAAAATTGTCAAATAATGTATTTCATAAGAACAGACAAAATCATTTTCATCTTATATACACCAGTAATTACCTTGAGATTTCCTTTGGTGGTAAATGCCCGTCCACAGATGGTGCAAGCAAAGGGCTTTTCTCCCGTATGGGTTCTCTCATGGATTTGCAGGGCACTGGAGGAGGAAAATGTCTTCCCACAAGTGGTACAGTAGTGCTGCTTAGGCGTCCTCCGTGGTGGGGCAGCCGAAAGTACTGGAGAGGTGGAAGCAGATGAGGTCACCAGTGCTGAGGTCAAGTCTTTTACTTCAGGTAGAAGACCATGCAGAAAGCCGTTGACCTCAGTATTCATCATAGAGGACAAGGGTCCAACAGACAGAAGGGATGGAGTTGGGCTGGAGGCAAGACTGGTGTTAGGCTCAAAGAGCTGGGAGGGCAAATCTCGCATCTGGTGGGTCAGCACATGTTGCTTCAAGTTCCCCTTGGTGGAAAAGCCCCGGATGCATACTGTGCAAATGAACGGTCTCTCTTTGGTATGGCTTCGGTAATGGATGTCCAAGGCACTCTGGCAGGCAAATGTTTTGCCACAAATGTCACATGCTGTATTCTTCAAGATGCCTCGATCACGGAAGGGGAAAAGCATACTAAGAGGATCTTTTGATGAGTCAATTGAAGTAAGATCCAGAGCTCCAGGACTGGCAGAATGAGACTGCATGAGACCCACTCTAATGTGGTCTAATGACAATGCCCTCTGCTGCCGATCCTCCAGACTAGGAGACTTTTGCTGTTGGATAGTACCATTAGAGGGTGATGGAGCTTGCATGGAAGAGGTAGATTCAGAGACAGCTGGACTTCCGGCACTTTGGCTTTCGATGTCGCCTCCAAGTGAAGAGGAGTCATTTGTGAGTCTGTCTCCTTCCATTACTCCGTTCTCCACTGACTTTCCTTGATCAAAGTACACTTCATCTTCAGCTCCCTGGTTGGCCCTCTTCTCCTGGCTCTCCACGCCTAATGACTCTTGTGGAGTAGGGGATGAACAGAGGCTGTCTTGAGATGCATCAGCTGACTTTGGTGTGTCTGGAATGCTGCTGTCTGGTCCATCATCAATTCCTTCCATGTTTTCATCGGAGAAGTTGTCCAGATCATCAAAGTTTCTCTCATCAAATGAACCAGCATCGGATCCCATGGATTCTGGATAGTTGTCAGGAAGAGGGGTGTTAGGGATCTGTCCACCCATGTGCATGCGAATGTGCTGCTGAAGTACAACAGCATTCGTGAACTTCTTCTGACAAATAGGACAAGAATGCTGGACCCTCAGTGGCGGCATAGCTCGATGGACACTGTAATGAGTCTTGAGGTTGCCCTTGGTGGTGAAGGCACGGCCACACACTTTACATTTGAAAGGCCTCTCCCCGGTGTGTATGCGGTAGTGCATTTTGAGTGCACTCTGGCAACTAAGAACACGGTGGCAGATAACACACTCATTAGGGTCTGTCACTTTCCTGTCGATGTTCTCAACGAGTTGCTGAAGCTTAGATGTTTCTGAACCTTGGAGAGGATCAAGGAGACCCCCAAAAGGAAACTTAGCTTTGAACTGTTCTGACATCAGGGGCATGAGTGGGTTAGTGGCCATTGGAGGGCTGTTGGAGGTGGTGTACTCAATGGTACCCTCCACCGTAGAGCTCATGTTTGTCGTTAAACTGGATGAACGGTTGATTTCTTCAACTTTTTCATTTGAGGTAGGCAGGATTGTGCTCTCACCTTCTTCCAACACACTATCTGTGTTCTTCATGGGTGCATCAGCAGAACCTGAGTCGCTTTTAGCAGAATGAGAAGGGCTGCTTATAGCCACTGAGCTATTATCTTCCTTCTTGATGAATGGAGGCAGGCTTGGTATAGTTGGTGGAAGTAACATGCCAACAGAAGATGTCAGAGTCGACAGAACAGGTTTACTATCCAGCCAGCTAGTCACTGGCTTCTCAGGAGGCATAGACATACCATAGGGAATGCCAGTACTCGTAGGAATATTGTCTAGATGCTCTGGGACAGGATATGGGTTCATATGAATGTGTGGATACTTCTCTTTATGACGCTGAAAATGAACTTTCAAGTTACCACGGGTGGAAAACCGGTTGCCACATATGTTGCATTTGTATGGTCTCTCACCTGTGTGAGAACGTAAGTGAATCTGCAAAGCACTGTCACTACCAAACACCTTGCCACAAAACCTGCACTTATGCTTGAAAAATGTATCCTCAGAGCTACTCTTCGGTTCAAAAGAAGAGACATTAGGTGGCTTGCCTTTTCTTTGCTGAGCAAGTGCAGCCAGTGAGTTGAGATCCTCAACTGTAGTACCGACACTGGGCAGTGCACTGGAAAATATTGGGTTGCCTGGTGGGGGCTGAGGTAGAAGGTTATTAGCCACAGGATTCAAAAGGCTTCCCATTGCAAAGGCTGGTGTGGATGACTTTGCAATTGATGGATTTCCTAACTGTGGATGCAAGCTTCCTGCATTACCTGGCCTTTTGTCTGAAGGTTGGGCATTAACTGTAACTGGCCCTGGTGCTCCAAGGTTTTGAGATGACTCTCCCACACTGGAATTGTTCTGAGGTAGCTGCACAACATTAGCCATCTGTTTCAAACTGCTAATGCTTGCAGACTGGCTAGCTATGCTCTGTGCTAACCCTGCAGCAGCTGCCAACTGTTGAGACAAATGGGAACTAAGAGTGGTTAGTGGGCTAGTACCTGAACCTAAAGTCACATGGGAAGAATTAGGCGGTGCTTGGAGCTCAGGTGACTGTGAGGCTAGCAGAAGAATCTGGTGACGAATCTGCTCGATGAGCTGTAGCTGATGGATCTGTTGCTGCTGTAGGGCCAAAAGCTGCTCCATGAGGGCTGGCACAGCCACCCTTTGCCCTCCTGCTCCTCTGGTCTCTTGAGAAAACTGGGCAACAGCCACTTTGGTGCTTTGTAGGTTTTCAATAATGACGTTGCTGTTGATCTTGGAAAAATTGCCCAGCTCAGTCAAGTTACCCAGCTGAGGTAGTGAGGCAGAGATGGCAGAGATGACAGAGTTCCCCAGATTGGACCCAGTGCTGCCCAGAGCTCCATGGCTGCTTCCAACACCACTGAGTGGGCTGCCACCTGCCATACATCCACTTCCATCATTATGAGGTGCAGAGACTCCTGACATCTCAGTGTCCATGGCTTCCTCTTTGTCAAGTACGTTCTGCTCCAAAAGGTCAGTCAACTCTGCTTGATCTGTGTTATTAGTTGTATCATTCATCTGCTCATCAGGATTATGAGGAGAGGAGCCTGGGGAGAAGGTTCCGGAAGGAGACACTGGATTTTCATTCACAATTAGAACTAATTGATTCTTAGTGCAATTCTTCTGGTGTTGTTCAAGATCCGATAGTTCAAAGAACTCTGCGCAACATCTGCTGCAGACATGGGCGCCCGAGTCTTTACAGGGGGAGTCGTCCGGGTTGGTCTCTGCGTCCCCTGCAGAGGAAAATAAGAGGGGGGAACATGGGGATTATTGAATAGAGACGTTTTGTATCTAAAGAAGCAGCTTTATCTGTTCAGATTCTTTTGTTGTTAATCTTCTGTTAATCAGTTTAATGCTTATCCCCCTCATACGTTCAAAAAAACCCATCATAAAATAAACAAATACCAAATAACACCAAGAAAAAGGCCTCCACACTATGTAGAGCTATGATGAAATAGGATAAGAAAAGAGACAAAATCAATAGCACTTTTACAATATTGCTTAAAAGTGATCTTTGAAGATGTGTATCAAAGTCCCATCAATTCAACCACCTTAGGTAATCATTTTCTTCAGATAATCCATCAAAACATAAAAATACTATGAACTGAGAACAATGGGCCCTAATTAAATTTCATAGAGGGCCATTGATTTCCAATATTTCATACTCCTCAATGTCTACATGTCCACTAGGCACAAATCAACCATTTGAAGGACTTATTAGACTTTCAATTTGCTGTCAACTTTGCTCATTTTCAACCAACTGCAGGCATCTTGGACAGGTTATCCCTGTCACTAAACTAATTTGTATCCAGTCAGCCTGCAATCAGGATCTGACAGGAACAAGTAAGCCTTTGGCATTCAGATTGCTACGCACTCTACAGGAGCACAGAAATTCACTCATACCAGGCTAAGAATGAATGAAGTAATTGCATGATCATCTCATTACATTATTTGGAATACTAAATAATTATTCAATCAGTAGGAACATTTGTAACTATTTTTAGGTGATTGTTTATGCAGCATTTTCAATGCAAGCATATAAATACAAAAAAGTAAAATATTACTGAACATTTGATTAAGCAAGAAACTCTTTGCTTTATTAAACAAGTGTAAGTGTACAGTAATAATATCACATGCCAGAACACGTGATGATTTTTATTTAAATTATACAGTGGAACAGGTTGAAACTTCTTCTTAAAAATAAACCATAAGCACTTGCAAAAGAAAGCGAAAAAAAATGTTCTGTTCCCTCCCTCCCTTCTTTTAGAGCTGTGGCCTTTCTCCAGTTTCCTCATTCTTTCTCACCCCACCTCCTCTCTTTTTGTCCCTCAAAAATCATGCTGTTTAACATACAAGTTGATTTACAAATTGCAATTCTCTATGAGTCCCACTCATTGTGGGGCTTCGCTCTCAACATTTTCATCATCGTGGAGATTCATTTGCAAATGAAACCCCTGCAAGAAGTGTGTCCCAGCCCTGTGGAGAGACAGGATGGCTCCCCATTGTTCCCCAGCATGGGAGTGTCAGAGCAGGGGAGAGGGGCGAGGACCCAGCCTGCTCATCACGGCTGGCTCTAAAGCAGATCCTGTTTAATTCAGGGATTATCTTCCCCCTGTGTCTCTCTGAGCTGGAACATCAGATAACGTTAAAGTTGCCATGACAGTAAAGCCGTGTCTCACACAAACGATGTGTTGCCCAGACGGGAAAAAGTCGACCTTTTTGATGAAAAAGTTTTAATATTAAAAGTATGTTGAGTTAAGGGTAATGAAAGGGAAAAATTTAATTTAGTGCAGGATAGGTAAAAAGATTACTTGGGAAGAAATTAAGGATTGATGTTTAAATCACATCACATTGCTTATTAGAACAAATTATTAATTTGTTTTCAGAAAATTATATATATATAACTGATATTAATAGTTACAATAATAATGATGCACACTAACAGTTGCTGGTTTATTTACAGTCATATAATGTAATGACAATTCAGTCCAAAAATGAAACTATTTAAATGTATTCAGTGCAACCTGTTGAAGACCTTTGCTTTTGGTTAGCAAATTTCAGTCACTTCATCTCATCACAAAATAAAAATACTAACAAAATTTATTCTCGCTTCCTCAGTAAATATGTGCCGCAAGAGACTAAAATATGAACAACAGCAAACATCTTTGGAATGAATCCAA
>NW_015549559.1:1645044-1658450 GCF_001515605.1 Sinocyclocheilus anshuiensis | reverse complement strand
TTTTTTTTGGGGGGGGGGGGGACATAAATTGCTATGCACAGTAGTTGATATTGTATCCTTAAAAATGCATAAAAGTTACATCACCGTGGACTATTCAAATGTAACAAAATAAATAATTTAGAATGATTAATTTCATTATAATATTTTGAGATTTAAAAGACTTGTTTTCTTAGAAAATACATATTCTAAAATGTTGACATTTGAACTATCAATTTCCAAACAATGATTTGACGATCATCACATGACATGTGAATGATTAAATAACTTCTTGACATATCTGTCCAAATAGACATTTTGACACATCCTCTGACCTTAAAATAAAGCATGCGCTTTGTTCTTCATGTAAACACTGGTTCAAATCTGGTAAAAAAATAAATAAAATGACATGTGCATTCCAAAAAATAAACAGAATAGCATTTGAACAAATAAATTAACATTTTAAATAATTATTTCAGTAAAAAAAAAAAAAAAGATAAGACAATTGAAATTAATTTTAAAACACATTTCTCAAACGAAAAAGCCTTAATACTGAAAAGTTTAATTATACTCAAACGTCAATGTGCAATGGGCAGCTTACAAAGCCAGATGTGTGTCTATACGTAGTCACTCTAAAGTACATGGAAAGCAAGAAACGACACTAGTTTGTGAAAGCTATTGTACACTGTGCATGGCTGTGTGCTGTGCTGTTGATTAGTGAGGCAGAGCTAGTTTTGATGAGAACAGTTCTTTACAGTGTGATGGCTTTGGGTCATCATCAGCATGCTACAGAGCAGGTCAAAGATCTCATCCCAAGCAAATCAAGACAGAGAAAGGAGAGAGAATTGGTGATGTGGTAAGTAAAAAAAGAAAAAAAAGAATGACTAGAAAAAAAGAGAGGATAAACATACATGAGAATAATTTGTAATGTCTACGTTACTTTTCTCAGCTGCAGGCGCCTTGCTAGTTGTGACTTCGAAGAGTGAGTTACCGTTTACCCAGAATCTCCTTGTGTGTCCCTTACTATCTACTACCCGCCCTCAACTTTCCTGCTTTCCCTTAGCGTCCCTCCCTCACTTTCTCTCTCAAGCCATAGAAAGCTTCCTACTGAACACTAGATGGTGTGGCTGGGAAAGGCTTCTCTGCTGGTCACCGAGCCCTCATCCTCAATTCTTATGACATGCTCTTAAAAGGATGAGTGCGATAGGGGACTAGAGAGAAAATAAAAAATAAAATACATCGAATCTACTTCCAAAACTTCCAAAAAAATGACAAGATACAAAATCCCTGTTGTTTGCGATGCTTGTGTGTGTGTGTTTTGGAGGGGGGATCTCCCTGACAATCTCTCTGGGTGGGTGTGTGGCAAATTTGCTGAGGTGAAAGGGGAAAGCAAGCCACATTGATCTCAATCCACATCACCCCCCACCTCCACACACACACACACACACCATCCCAGAAAAAAGTAAGAGTCCCTGTTTGGCTAGCTATAGCACAGCATGGTGGATGGAGGTCAGAGACATGGTACACATGAACACACCGTGACCTGATCTCTCCTCGCCTCCCCACAGAGGGATCCTGGCAAAGGTTAAAAAAGCTCTACATCCCACCCTCAGTGACAGGCCAACAGGGACAGACTCCTCATCTCAGTCTAGCACCAATGAAGTTTATCTGTACTTATTAAGACCTGGTTTACGCCAAATGTTAAGGAAAAAAAGTTACCAAGCAATGCTTAAGTCATGAAGACAGCAATACATTTCTGAACTCTGACGTACAGGTTATGCCTTTGCCTCTTGCTTTGAATGAGCTGTATTTGGCGAAAATGTGAACTTGGTCAGCTGACAGCAGTTGACAAACACTGCCATTCACTTCTTTATTACATTTAAAAGGGAAAATGCAGCAATGCCATGATTTAGAAAATCTGTTTTCTTTTCCTTTTCTGAAATTCTAGCAGTAATCACATATAATTCACCTATGAATGCCCTTCACATGTAAGTCGCCAAACAACTGCTTATGTAAATCTGGGCCTGTTCTCGTATTAATTTTTAATAACACCTAGCTGATTTCTGTACATCTACGTTCTCTGCAAATTAAAAGGGATATCTTTTAAAATAAGGGGATGTGCTTATTTTGCATCTCAACACACAGAACCACGAAAATCTTTTTTTTTTAAACATTCAACAAGAAAAAAATAATCTTACGCTTTAATTAACGATTATCACTGATATATATTTTTCTTAAGCAAACATGAACATATTGTAAGTTTAAGGAACGCCTTTGAAATTAAAGTTGTTGCATCTAAAAGCAACTGGTGTCTACAGCGGCCCATGATCTGTAATGAAAAGCAGTTTAGTTTTATTTTATTTATAACCTCAGAAATCAAATGGATTTAAAGTGAAGAGGAGGAGCGTAAAATAACGTTGCTGTTTACTGCAATATTAGAGAGCTAAGAGTCGTGTTATGCCAGTAATTAATGTTTCTTTATGTAGGCTATTTTACCAAAAGATTGCCGTAGAACGGTCATTAAAATAACGGTGTGCTATATTTCTATCGCCTATAACTTTCCCTTGTGCATTAACGGTATAAGTAGGTCACTTCAGTTAATTCGTCACATGTTCCACAACGGAATATTGAAAATGGATTTAACTAAAAGCTGAATAAAAATAAATTGAAGAAAATTATTTGGATCTAGTTTCGATATGGTACAAAATCCTTACCTCTTCAAGGGTCCCATTCTAAGAAACATGATAGCCTACAAAACAAGTTAAAGCAAGAGATAGGACAGTTCCCCCAAAACACCCCGTTTTAAAATGGTTAAAGTAAGACACTTTACTGATAAGAATGTTCAGTATGCCCTTTAAATTCTTTTTATAGCTCGATGGGACGTGAGACGGCCTTTGATAAATGCAGTTTGAAAGTAGTAAAACAAGCACAGGCTTAAAATTTGTAGTCAATGACTGTTGCAAAACCTTTACTCACTGCCTGCCTGACTTCAGAAACAGAAATGTTCAAACACTGAAAACTATGAAATTATAAAAGACTACATTTAGTACGAGAGAATATTATTGAAAAAAATAATTAATATAATTATAGGCTTGTTATATCGTTATTTTAAATGTCCAAAGAAAATAATATTTTTCACTCTTATTTGTAGTTCGACAAACGCGTAATATGTGAAGTAAATGTAGGCTACGTTTTAAAAGCTGACAAGGCACTGTATGAAAGATGAGTTTGGTCACAGCGTGGGACAGTGTGTGTCGGAGCTACATGCGGGCTACTATAGCAAGTTAGCTCTTGATCATACAACTTATTTTAAAACTCAATTAAAAGCAAACGAACGAGATTACATATTGGTGTAAGTTTTCAATAGCCCTCTAATGTATAAGAAGGTACAGCAAAAAATAATATGACGTGAAAATAGTTTAAATTATATAAGAGTAGCCTATAGTCATAATGGAAAAACTCGATTACATGAGATTATGTGATTTGGTTGTCCGATCGCCCGTGACTACATGCTAATTCAGTTTGAATGTGCTTACTCATCACATATGACAAAGTTTCATACAAAATGGAAATACTGGGTGAGGATATTTTTAAGAAAATAAGTTTCGCCGACGTCTCCGCCACCTTTAAGGTCGCATGACATAGCCTAATTTTCGATAACGGAATGTGATAGGCACAGCTGGTCACTGAGATAGCATGGTGTAAAACTATATACAAAGAATCGAAGAAAAAGAATCGTTTAATTAATACGTTTCATGTTGTTTCAGTCTGGGTTTTGGCGCTTGCTGAAGTCTAGATATGCAATATCCTACAGAAGAGGGGAGGAGGAAGAAAAACTGAAACCATGCGAATCCCCACTTGTGTGGGCAACTTAAACGGGCCAGAACAAAACTAATTCTATGAGCTTTAACTTTCACCAATGAATACTGTTGAATTTTGTAAAATCTTTAATAAATAAAATAAAACGCGAACTTCACCTAGGCTATATTATAGTCTACTTTCTTTCATAAATTAACTTGACACCAACTTAAAAAAAAAACAAAAAAAAAAAACTTTACGAATGATAGAAAGGGATTATTAAAAGAATCACGCAGACCTAAATGAAACGTGTTTTTGTTTTAGTGCAAAGTGATAGTTTCGAGTAGTCTAAAACTTTTCAACTGTAGGCTATGATAGAGCTCTTACAGCGAGTCCTTTCAGTAGCACAAATATAAAGGGAGATTACGAGTATCAATTCCTTGTCTGAGATTAAAAACGTGGGAGAGTCACTCTAAATAGGTTACAACAAAAATAATACAAAATAAAGTTAGAAATCCCTTCTGGTAAAAAGTGCAGCGCGAGTTTATGTGTGTAATAAGGGCTTGAACTCACCATTGTGCTCGGTTAGGACCAGCTGCGCGTCGGACTGGAAATGCTGCGGTTTAGCTTGTTTCCTCCGCGACATGCTGGCTCACGCATCAGCCACGAAAGAATAAAAAATTACTATCAAATCTGCTCAAAATTACGAAAATCGAGCCCATCCACCGCGCATGTGTCCTGTTATGATTATCAATAATGCCTCGCGATTAATCATGGGAGGGGGTGGATGGGGACCTCTGAAAGGCGTTTGGCACCTTGCCAGCCCCCTATTCAAATGAAGTCTCTTTAATCAATTAGCCGCTGATTTGCTGGGGACTCTTGTCTCTCTTGCTGCTCCCACCCAATGAGTTGATCCGTGTGGAAGAAAGGCTGGATTTTCCAACTCCCTTTAGATACAGTTTAACCCTTCTTAGCAACCATCTGGTGGCTACGTTAGAGCTTAACTTGGCCACTACAGGAATGTAAATTTCTCTTTCGAAAGACCAACCGTACCTTTTGATCTTTCTGGGCATCAAACTGGTGCTCAAAAGTTGCAATTCACCAAAAAGTGTCCGGATAGCCAAACTCTCCGCCAAAGGTCTCCCAAAGCCTTTTCCGTAGCTTGACGTTTCCGAGCGTATCGCGTATCCTCGTTTGTGATTGGCATTAAAGTTGTTGTAATTCAGCCCCTGGATGATTGCAAGCGCACCGTTTCTAAGCAAGTCGTTCTTTCCTCAAGGCAACGGTGTTCAAAGTAGGTCGGTCAACGGAGTTTCGTGCGTAATGGCAACTATCGGTGTCTCGAAAGTCCAAAGAATGTATCAAATGTCCCAAATCAGATTCATCTGATTATTGCCAAACGGGATCAACACGTTTTCATCACACGCCGCATTCAGCGAACAAACAAACTTTAAGGGCCCATGCAGAACGGTGAGAAATCCTCAGCCCCACCCCTCTGTTATTCTATTGGTCACTGCTCTGTTCTATCATAACTCGCGCTCTGTGTCCCTCTCAGTCGCTCACCCACCTCTCCTTCCCACTCTCACTCACTCTCTCACCGCGCGAGTGAGACAGAGGAAGCGCTCGTGCTTCACATCAAACTGCCTCGACCGTGCGAATGCATCCCATCTAGCCTGTTTGAAATTAATTTCGCAAAACAAATTTAGTTTTTTATCTTTCGAGGCGGTGGCTGAGAAGATAGTTCTCATCCAATAACTCTTTAGTGCTAAAACGTTAGGAGTCGCACAAAAGTGAAAAGTCTGGAGATCATCAAGACAGTCTTTGGAAACATATATATATTCAAGAATCGATTTAAGCTGGATAAAAAACGAACTCTCTTTAAACAGTTTGCTCTTTTGACGAGGAAATGTGTTATGTATTGACACTTACTCATTTTTTTTTTAATGTGCAATAATCAAAAGTTAATTTGGATTAAACATGACAAAAATAAAATAAAATAATTGACATGAAATAAGAGAAAACAATACGAGAAACGTATTAATTTGCTTAAACTTTTTTTGAAGCTGATAATAGGCAAATTATCTGCTGAATCATTTGCATATTTATTTTTTAAAAGTGATAATTACATATTTAAAATTTCCAATAGCCTACACATGCAAAAACAAATGTTTTAATAATTTCACATGCGTGAAAACAAAATTGACATTTTTTTATCATTCCAAACGTAGTTATCTGTCCGTATTACTTTACGTTTTGTTATTCAAAATCCTGTCTCATTTGAAACGAGTATATTTCAACAACAACAACAACAACAATAATAATAATAATAATAATATGAGTTATTATATTTATGAATAGGCGGTGTTTTAAAAAAGAGAGAGATTCCCCCTCTGATTGCACTGCAGCGACCAGCAAAAGCTGAAGATTTATGCCCTGGAAAAGACAAACGAAGCTATCAGTCTAGCTGATTTTGAGAAATGAAGATAATAACGTTACTATAGGTGATGTCTCGGATGCCATTATTTCTCACTGAATTTTTAACGAACTGCTGCCGGCGAGATGGATCAGGTCCTATAGCGTCAGCTATCTATACTTAAGGCGACTGTTATTTACTTATTAATGAAAGAAGAGAGGGAAAGAAGAGAGGAGTAAACGGACGTGTACTTTTGGTTGAGAAAAAAAATTATATACGAAGGAGAAATCAATATACTACTTACGTTTAAAGCATATCAGATTATGTCTGTGTTTTAAAGTTATTTAGATTGTTTTATTTCTTTATTAAACGTATGGCCTATAACGTATTCCCACCTGTACACATTAAGTGCATGCATTTTTTTTTGGAAAACATTTTTCATAACACGACCTTCCTCTAATTATTTTCCTTTCTTTCTTTCTTTCTTTCTTTCTTTCTTTCTTTCTTTCTTTTTTTACTACATCTTCTAACAACTCATATAATAAATTATGAAAAGTCCAGACAAGGCAACAACACCTGAAAATCATATCGTGCCATGAATGCAGGGATATGGACCGTGAGAAGGGGGGAATATTGTGAGAGGATCGATGCTCGGTTAATTGATGCGAGTGTTGGTGTTGGGCTGTAAACAGGTTGATTTGCAGCTCAGCCGAGCGCAAGACGCTATAAATGAGATTCCCCGCGCGCGCTCGGACAATCACCCCGTGAATGACACTAACGGCGAGAAATTTGGGCTCTGACTCGAGAGAAGTCAGGGGTGCACCACAAGAATGGGGGTAGGGGTTAAGTGAAAGCGCTCAAACACTCCCTCCCTCCCACTATTATGCGGCGGCAATTAATTGGCAGGGCTGACAAATGTTTGGAAATATTATTTGGGTGACACCGCGTTGCAGATGAGCACGAGTGCCATTTTAAAGTTAGACATCTTCCTTAGACATGCGAACATTTATTAGGACCATCTGAATATGAAATATCTAAATCTTTAAGATAGCATTTTTCTTATATTGAGCAAAGAACAAGTCAGGGCTCTTTCTAGAACGCAGATGCTCGCGCTCACTTGGGGAGGCACGCGCTAATCGATAAGAAGCATATAGCAGCGGGAGTGCGTGGGGTCATCATTCACCATTATCACTGACAACCGATAATTGATCATTCCACAGAAACAGAGGGCGTTTGACCGCATAATTGAATAGCATAAGCAGTATGGATGATTTTTTTTTCGCCTTCGCATTTGTGGGCGCCACATATCACCGTTTTATGTTTGATCTCTTTTAAAAGAGTCCCCTTTTGTAGCAGAGTTCAACATGTAGCCGCTGCACGCTCTGCGTGGAGAATTACAAACAGATGGATCACACTTTCAATAGGATCAAGCCGAAACAGTGGCGAATGTGAAGAAGGACCTTATAAAATGTTAAACTTCATGTCACAGGGAAAAGCGCGTTCTCTCTGCATCCTCCTAACTGTTGAGCTATAAATTAAAGATGTTTCTCTTCACTCTTTCCTCTTGAGGAATTTGATGCTGCTTTTCTATTAGGCTGATTTACACTCTGCCTTTTGGAGGTAGACGCACGACTGTTTTAAGCCCCGTTTATCCACATTCATTTGCGCTCGAGCGCTTTTTGCAGGATAAGAGTGGAATGCAAAATACGGTGGGGCATTCACAGTTTTTATAGATGGGGACAGAATAAAAATAACGGTAGAATCTTGATTTCTTGTTCTTTAGAAAGTGGACAAAGTTTATGTATCTGGTGCTGTGTCTCTATGGCAGGCGTGATGATCATGTCAAGCGGCAGACAGTCGCCTCCTGATGACATCTACCATCTGTTATCAACAGACGACGGGGATTATTGCAGCCACCGAGACATTTTCTACTGTGTTAAATTCCAGACCTCAGGGTGTGAATACTTTATATTACAAATAAATAACATATCGTTTATTTACCTCAGCTGCTGCTCTGTGTCAATAATCAGTTAACTGAACTTATGTGATCAAAATTGAAATACATTTCTATTTTGTTACGCAAATAACCTTTATTTGCATCATTTCATTAAAGTAATGAACAACAGAATAGGCTGCTTCAAATATATCAGACTGATTTCAAATATGACTAAATATGATATAAAGTTACCCTCTGATTTTACAGACACACGTATAAACATTCATAATATACGTATATTTACACAACATTTCTAAAGTCACCTTTTTACTGCACATACAGATATTTTATAAGGAAAAGTGTCAAACATTTTTCTTTTTAATTTCGAAAAACTTTAGATAGATAGATAGATAGATAGATAGATAGTATGCCTTAAAATACAGTACCTGGCCTGGCATAAGACCATAAATTAAGAGATCACTGTGGAGCTATTGTCCTCTAGTGAACCCACCCTCACACTACTACAAACACAAGCTCACAGCCAACATTTGATCCAACATAGGCTTTAGTAAGTGTTGCAGTCACTCGACATCAACAGATGTTTGTTTTTGCATTGTCATAGACAGAACTGCTATTGCTCTGTCTTTCTGCCTGAGAAAACATGCATAAAAAAAGAAAAAAAAAAAAGTTGTGTGCACAAGAAAGTAAGATTATGCTAGTAATAGTGAAGAATCAATTTATCAGAAAATTAAGTGACCACCTCAGTCACATGGAATAGAGAGGAGTTATCCACTACCAGGGCTCTACCACTGTAAAAGCCCAAAACAGTGGAAAAAGAACACCACAGCATAAATGAAAGAAAAGCGATGAAGCTGTTGCACATGCTTAGATGTCCTGATTTTTAATTACACATACTTCCAACAAGCATCTAGCTGTTTGGGACAGAGGATTTCGGTGTCGAGTCACCAGGAAAGAACAAGAGGATGGTCACGGGGAGGTCTTGTGTTGGTCTTACATGTGTGCATAAGAGTGTCTGTGAGACGGATCAAAAAAGAAAGATGTCTGTAGAGGTTTGTTATCTTCAGAAAAGGTTGAGTTAGTGATTCATGATTAGTTATGTCACAATTTATCCTAGCTTCAACACATAGATAACACAGTAGAAACAACATTTTGTTGTGATATAGGGAGATTATTTTGACACATTTCACTGAAAATTTGGAAAACAGAAGGACAAAAATTCACCTTGTAAATAATCTTACAGAAACCACACATAAAACATGGCAAGCAAATGGATTAAATAACTTAAAAAAAATAACTTAAAATGTACAATTTATACACACTGTGCCTAGATGTTAAAGAAAGGAGGAAGTGTTCTCACCAAACCACTTCGCCTTTACACATATGGACACACACTCACAGATTCAGAGTGAGTCAGTGTGTAAAAACAAGGAGAAAGAGTGGCTGACTACAGAGCTGCTTATGCTTAAACAAATATATATAAATCACTAATAAGCATGCTAGCAGGAGTCATGTGATCAGATTAGCATAATGAGTAACAAGAAGTGAAAAGAGAAACGGCAGATAATTGACTTTAAAAATTATTTTGAAAAAGGATGAAAGTATCACTTTTGGCTTAAGTGATATTTTCAGCTTGTAAAGATGGATTTGAATAATCCCGCATGAACATTATATGCTTTTATTATTGAGGAGTTGTTTATTGTTGAGTGGTTAAGACATTTCCAGCACATTTCAGGAATAACTGATGTTTAGGAAGAGGTGCTGTAAATGGCATGCACAAGACATTTTCGTCGTGAGAAATATAACACGAATGTTTCAAGATGTTTACTCTTTCATTCACATCTTTTCAGCACCCGACAAAGGAAAAGCTACATTAAATTCAAGCTTTTCATTTTTAATTGTTCTTTAAAACAAGCAACAACACATTAGACGGAACTGGGGTTTCGGTGGTTTGAAACTGCCACTGTCTGGAGGAAGGATAAGCAATATGTGAGTCTGTCTTTGAAAAGCAGATTAAGCAGTCTCATTCACAAAGACCACACAGTAAAACACATGCACACTTGCTGGAAAGAAAACCAAAAAACAAGTATGACATTTTTGGCATAACAAGTGGAGCCAAAGATACTGAGTAAAAATGTCCTTGAAATATAGTGCAGAATTATTCTCTCTCTCACTGTATCTAGTTTCTTTTTCTTTTTTTACATAACAGTGTCCCTGTTTATGTTTATAGCTTTATGTAACAAAACATGTTTGAGTACAACTACTGACCTACTGACCCCCCCCCCACACCCACACACACACACACCACACACACACACACACACACACACACACACACACACACCAATGTGCACAGGTTCCTGTGCAGGGAAGTTTGCTGTTGGTTTTATTGCTTCCTTTTCCATTGTCTGGATCCCTTCATATATGTTCCACTATCACTTCCTTTCTTCCTTTGTGCAGGTTTTAGAGAGCAGTGACAGTGCTAGCCTATTACCCTCTCTGGCCCAGTTTTCCTGTTTCTTTCTCCTTCTTTTTTTATCTCAGCCACTTTCTAAGATTTCATGCCCTTAGTCTCTTCCTCTGCTTCGCTCTCCTTCTTTCTTTCTCCTTCTCTCTCGTTAATATTCACAGTAAGAGCTCAGGCACTCACAAAGTCTCCTCTAGAGTCACAGCCAACTGTGGCTCTGTGAGAACAAACATACACAGCTGACAAACATCTACATGAGGTGCCACTAGATCAGTCTCCTTCAGGGATATATCAGCAGAGGAACTGGAATTAATATCATGGTTCACAGGTCATATAAAGTTCTTTATGTACATGCATTTATACTATTACGTACCATTTAGACCAAATGGACCGGTAAACCTTGCATACACATTAGCATGCAAGGACAAATAGACACAAATCAACTTTTCTTTAGAAGTATCTATAAACTTGTGTTTTGCAATTTCTTTGCTGATAAGCTATTCTATTCTGTACATATGCTTTTTTATATTCATGCATTTAAACTCTACGATGACATGTGTGTGCTCTATAGACACCACTATGCACATTTATCTCCTGGTGTATGTGACAGGAAGCAGACAGTCTATTGAAGACCTTCTCTTGATTTTAACAGGCTCTGATTGGACAGCAAACTCGCATTAAGGCTCTGTTGATCCTTCTGCCATTTCAGAGGTGATCGATACAATTGATTAGAGGAGGCTAAACTTAATACAATAGAAAGTGTGCGTTTCTCTGTCTGTATATGTGTGTAGTAAAAAATATTAATAATAATATTAATAAATAAGCTCAATAACAAATTCTGCTAAGTAACACACACACACACACACACACACACACACACACACACACACACACACGTATAGTTTTCCACAAATATATTTTTACAGTGCCAATTTCCAACACTTCAACATTTAAAGGCACAGGAAAATTCAACACTAATAAGATTAATCATTTGCAAAACTGTATTAATTAAAGACAAAAAGGTATGAACTTGAGTACATGCCCAGCAATTAGGAACAAAGAGTGTCTCTTAGCCATTATTGTATGTTAATCACTTATTACTATGCACTAATGCTAATGGTTAGCTAACTATTTGAATAATTACAATATTAATACATTTCATAATAGGTTATGTCAGTCTGTTAAATGTTATATAATCTCCTATAATGCAGTAATGGTTTGTAATTATCCTGTCCAATGTTCTGACTCAAATGTATTTTTTTTATTAATATTAAAATGACTTAGGATCTCCTGTCTTAAAGAGAAAGTCAAGAACTCCCCTCTAGTTTGATTATTATCATTGTTAGTGCTATTCTGGTGAAAGAGGGTCTCTTGTATTTTCTGCCTGACACAAAATAAAATTTATTTTAAACTTTTCAACCTGCCCATGGCCCATTTAAAGGCAAGATGACTTAATGGCCCAAATGAGAGGTTCTTGTAATGTACAAATACAATAAGAGAGAATATTTACCACGAGCCTGTGAGTTAGTCACGGGAGATACTTGTCACAAACACACACAACACATGTAAACATGCAACTGTCCTCTCTTTTCAAGACCCAAAAATGCCACCAAAACCTCTCATAATTCAATGTCACCAAATCCAATTGACAAGAGTCAGATTTAATTTTCTCACCAAATGCGGCTGACATTTTTAGACATTCTAAATATACAGAGAACATGCTAAAATAAACAAAGCATTTGTTTGTCGGGAGGTCACAAACAAATAGAATGATGTAGTGTTCACAAATTTAAATAAAAGCTTGTGTGTGCTACTGCACAGTTCAAAAATACCACCGGGATTATTGGAAGAGACAATAATTGGATTGTAACAGTCAAGCAGATGCTTTCTCACACCACATCCAATTCATAAAGCCTCGTCCTGTCATTGGTGATTTGAAAAACTTCTGATGGTGTAATTGGTCCACATAAAGGCCCATTAATTTTATGTGTTTATTTGTAGACTCTGTTGGAGAAGCTGAGAATGTAATAAAAAGTCAAATTGTTTTATAGGATGTGATGCCTGACATATGCTGTCAATAAACAGGAAAAAAAAGGAGAGGAGCAGAAAGAAGTGTGATCAGCTGGACGGGTCATTATCCTCAAACCAACTTTGACTTGCTGACCCTGTGGTCCCTCGGTAGATGAAACTTTGTGTTAAGCAACTGTGTATCCAAAATAAATAAATAAAAAATGAAGAGGCTAAGTTTGTATGTTAAAGAATGTGCAAAATGTATTTGACATTTTTTTTAATACATTTTTTTTCTTATACATAAAAGTCTAACATGGATAAACAATGGAGAAAGAGAAACATAATGAGCTAATGATATTTAAATAGTAATTTGATACGATGTAGTTAAATGCTCATAAAATAAAGGCATCACACACATCACGTGAGCACAGTTGAGATTGTTCTGATAGTCATATCCTTCATTCATCACATCACATTCAAATTTAGTCAAAACTTTTCTCACTTCAATCTAATAACTACAAAACCTCTGAGAATTTAAACTGAACAAAAGGTGAAGATTCCGTTTCATGAATTATAGCTGCTGATTTAACCAGCCCTTTTCTCTGTGGATTCATTTCAGAGCGTGATGATAGGCAAGCAGGACAAAGAGGAAAAACATCAGTCATGGGCTGTTTTATCATTTCAATTTGAATAATGATAATATACACAGGCTGTGTGCAGACATATCTTACACCTAACAAATGGAGAGAGAGAGAGAGAGAGAGAGAAAGAGAGAGAAGCATAGGGAA
>NW_015549559.1:1632946-1644589 GCF_001515605.1 Sinocyclocheilus anshuiensis | reverse complement strand
GAGGAAGTAGAAATGGGGGGTGGTCTGAGGTTGTGAGCAGCAATTCCTCTTTGTTATCAAGTGAAATGACTCTACAAATATGACAATAAATCACGTCGGAAATCAATCTCGGCGGAAGCGACTGGGAGGTGCTGATAATGCATCAATCAATATTTAATGTTTAGAGTTTAATTAATCCAGCACTGGCGAGCATTCTTTAAGTGACAGAGAGAGTGTGAGCGAGGAAGAGAGAGAGAGAAAGAGAGATGGGTGCAAAGTGTTTCAGCACAGAGAAGCTCCTCTATCAAAGCACCTTTCTGTGTGGAGAAGGCCCATCATTCCTTTCCTCTCTTATTCTTTGTGGCTCTTTTTCACTTCATTTGATTATACTTTTCCAATTCATCCATCCACAGATGCATGCAAGAAGTTACCTGTGGGCGAGAAGTTGTAGTGAAAAGCTGTGTGTGCAATGCTCTTGTGAATCGTGATTGGGAAGTCTGAACTGCTGTATTTGTCTCTTTCTCTCTCTCCGATCAGTCACCCCAGAGGGCAGCCACACAATTACCGCGACCACATACACAGGATGACATTTTGATCCCTACAGTAGTATTGGGTCAGTGATCATGCTGTTTAACATCGTCACAGAATCAGCACTCAGTGATAACAAGACACACCAAGAAGCACAGGCTGATGAGATATGATCCCCCTTTGCCTCTCTCTCATCCTTATGGAGATTTGTGTAAGAGGCTCTTGAGACAGGGCAAGTAGCTTACCTGAGGGAGTTTTGATTTTCTTCCATGCGGTCTGTCACATAGCTCTCTTCCTCTTAAAAAGAAATAGATAGACAGACAGACAGACAGATTATAGATAGATAGATAGATAGATAGATAGATAGATAGATAGATAGATAAACAAAAAAACAATAAATCCTCAGATTATTATTTATTTTCAAAACACTAATTCAAATTTAAATAATGCATAAATTAAAAGGAAAGAAATGTAATTAAATTCCTTTAAATTCTATTTTAGCATACATTTTAAGCCATAATCAACATGACTTGTGTAAGGCTTATATTATTATTTGCAATGAATGTCTCTGATGTCTAAAGATTAACACAGGACTCTGACATTAGAGTGGCAAATAATAATGTAAGCCTTGCACAAGTCAAGAGGATGTGTCATAACTGTACTTATGAAATATCTCATCTTTTGCCATCATGCAACTGTGGTAAGGTACAAAATATGGCAACATATTTCACGGTCAATTATGACAGCTTTTAATGACCATTTCCTTTTGGTAAAGTATGCATGCATGTGAATGTGGTGCAAATATGTATATTATCTTCCTGTTGTTTTGTAATGGGAGTGAAATTTGTCTTGCTTCATAAAGTGTAAAGGATGATTTTACTTCACACAGTCCTAGTGTGCATCTGAATTGGTGGCAGTGTGACTGCATAAAAATCTACCAACAAACTTATTGTTAAAAGGTAAAAAAAAAAAAAAAAAAACTCTGAAATTGCTCCATCCTTATTTTAAAATTACTATCCAATAAAATCAGTACAGTCCTAAGCATTGTAAAAAACACCTGCAATGAGTTTACTCTTGTGAAGAGAAGTATAGTTTCACTCTCAAACCCCCAGTAGCCAACAGCACACACTATTTATGCCTGTCAAAGCAGAAAAGCTTTATAACACAACAGCTGCTTGCAACACAAGACTAGTTACACACTCATCACGGATAGAGTCAATCTGTTTGGGTCCATAATGAAACAAAAATATACACACCAATGCAAATACACATGCTACATAAACCCACACGAGAATCTAAGCTATAGCATGCTTGCACAATGTCAAATACAATGTGCAACTTTATATGACATAAATCACTGACATACTCTACAAACCTCTCTTAGTCTTGTGTCCCCTTGACACACAATAGCTTGCTGTATGAGGGGACAGGATGCGTTGCCAATTGCACATACCTGATTCGCTACACTCATTAAAAACAGAAGCAAAAGCAAGCAGCTTACAGAGTAAACTATTGCGGGGACAGAGCAGATTTATGACTTATGTTTAGTATTAGAGTTAGAGAAGAAATCAAATTGAATGTGAAACAGCCAGACAGACAGACCGAGGTCAGTCAGACAGGAGTAAGACACTTTAGCTCTTGCTGACAGTTGCTAAGTCTCTGTTAACACACTTTAACATGTGTTGTTGTGAAGCTTATTCTGATCACTAGATTCCACCTCTCTGTTTGGTTTAACATTTAGCCAGCCATTGAAGATATTGTTTTTTAGTTATTATTGTAGCATGTTTGAAACATAATATTTAATTTGGTCTTTTTGTCTTCATTAAATGTACTTGATTTTAAAGGTGACAACATCTGCCATACATTTCCCCGAGTACATCCAAAATGTTTTAGCATGGACATTGTTTTATTTTCCAAAAAGTTTTGCATGTCAACCCAGTCACCGACTGACAGTATTTGCTAAAATATTTTACTTTTCCTGACTTACACTGGTCATGATGCCGGGGCCTAAATTACCCTTCTCCAAAACAGACCTAGCTAGAAAAGCATTCATCCTTGCAGCTCACTGGTAAAATGAATTTCTGATAACAATCAAAACAGAATGAAGTTGAAATACACATCTGCTCCAGATTCACCTCCTCAGACTCAACATGAAACACACCTGCACTTGAAAAGCTCTACACCTAATGATTTGACTCATGTATAGGGACTCTGTACCAAATACGTTTTCACATGTACAGTGGATTACAACACAGTAGCACGCTGGCTATGTATTTGTTCAGCAGTGACATGACGGGTTTCCCAATGACTTTGCAAATTACACTTTTAAGATGCAATCACATTTACTGTTGCTCAGTGAAAGTTCACAGAAGAAATTCAGTCATTTCAACAGGAATCAACGCAAGTGTGAGATTCGCTTAAAATATCGCTCATGCTAAAGTTTGTCACATAAATTCACCACACTATCGGAAAGCTTCTTGTTTAGGCTTATTTATCTCTACGCCGTTGATAATAGACTATGTGCTTTTTTTGCCAGTGAAGTTTCGGCAATGTGATCGGAATCACCTTAAGATTAAAAAACTTTGTGTGTAATCGGTATTTTTTAACTTCATTCCATCTGACATCATACCACTTCTTTAAGTAAATAAATAAATATTTATATTAAAAAATATATTTCTTTTTCTTTTTTCTTTTTCACTTATACTCACTATCACTCATTTAAAACTGTTTATTCAGTAAAACAGTAATACTGTGAAATATTATCACAATTTAAAATAACGGTTTTCTATTCAAGGTTAAAATGACGCCATGCAGATTTTGCTCATGCATATAAATTCACAGCAGAATCTGACCAACAGAATTGGTCAGCTTGTTTTGAAAGTAACTTCAGTGTGAGCTTATACATTACTATGCTATTGGCAATTATCAATGGACATTTTTTGGCTGCCAAATTTCACCTAAATTTTGCCGATGTGATCATAATCACTTTATAGATTATTTAGACATTATTTTATTAGCTGCTACCTGAAGCGAATGAACAGAACATCATTACAAGACCTGCCAGAGGGTGCTCAATATGTGACTGTCATGCTATAGACAAGTTCTCAGTTATATACAGATGTTTTAGCATAATATAAACAAAGATTTTGGGAAACGTCATAGAAATTAAGTAAAACTTTTGTGCAACTAAATGCTCCTGAAAACCTGGCCATGATCAGATGCTGTATTTGCAGTTGCTACAAGTCTGGGCAGCTTTGTGTACCTGGGTGATGAGAAGTGAGATTTTATGGAAAGCATATTTACAATCAGCTTGTTTAAGGAGTTTCAATCTTGGAAGTTCTCACTGTTCTTTTAAAAGCAGTCTGAAAAGTTGAGAGGTTTATAAGCGCTTTGACAAGCCTCTTTGATCCTTGGTGACCTGCAAACAGCGTTTCTCCCATCCTCTTGGATCCTCCTCAGTGTTTAATACAGGTGAGTGAGTGAGTAAGTGAGTGGAGATGTAACGGCAGGGTGAGTGGGCATAAGGGCTTTTAAAAAAGCTCTCTGATGTGGTCACCTAAAGACACAACAAATGCCCAGAGAACAATCAAAGCTACAAGGACACCTACAATTAAGAACACACATTAAACTAAACGGAGTTAGTGAGAGAGAGGGAGAGAGTTTGTTTTGTCTGACATAGCATTCTGGTTGGATCAGTCTGGGGATGTGATGATGTCATTCGTTTTATCATCCGTTTGATTAATCCTTCTGTCAATTTGAACCCCTAATTCACTGCTGTGGTTTTAGAACGCATCCAAGCAATATACAGGCTGATTGCACATAAAGTCAATGGCACTGTAATGAGAGCGATGTATGTGTGTGTATTCGCATAAGCGTATTTAAGTGTGCGTGTCTTTGGAAGCTTTAGGAATGCTGCATTTCAGTATCCGTCGAAAAGTGCTCTCCATCCTGTGTGTGCCAGAGAGAGATTGCAGGATTAATCTCTGCTGATCTGGTAAACACTCACTCCAAGCGAGATTTACTTGCACATACTCTTGTTTTTTTACTGAAGAAAATGTGTATTTCTGGGCATGCAGGGAGAAAAGATGCAATGCATCTAATCTGACTATATATGTACAGATTGAAGGCCGAGATTAGGAACACAGCCGGGCTTGTTTCAAAATAATTATTGCCAAGCTAAATTAAACTCATCCTCTTAAAAATGGAAAACATACGTAGCTGTTCCACATACCCATTAAAGAACAGAAAATCCTATTGTGATTCCTGACATTGCTGTAAATATATTTGTCCTGATAATCCCTTGTGCAAGCATGTTTAACAGAGATGTTTTTAATAAGATTTTGAGTTTAATTTTATAGAGAAGATTATTTGAAACTGATAACAAAATTCCCCCAGATGTGTAGTTTTTTTTTTTTTTTTTTAAGTGAAGATTTTTGACCAGCATCAATATATTTAGTTTAATAGATTTTTGGTGGAATTTATACTTTTTAATTTCATTCCATCTGACATCACATCACTTTTTGATGTAAAAAAAATAAAAAACAAAATAAAATAAAAAAAAATAATAAAAACATACATAACCATTCAAAAGTTTGTGGTCGTTAAGATTTTTTTTTACCTCTTTTATTTTGAAAGAGGTCACTTACGCTCAGTAAGGCTTAATTTATTTGAACAAAAATACAGTAAAAAACAGCAATATTGTGAAATTTTAACACAATTTAAAATAACTGTTTTCTATTTTAATATATTTTAAAATGATTCATGTGATGGCAAAGCTGAATTTTTAACAGAAATTACTCAGTAACACTTTACAATAAGGCTCTATTTGTTAGCGTAGTCCATATCTAAGATTTTGCATTTTGTTTGTTTGTTACTTTTAATAATACAAATAAGAATAACAAAGTATTATTTTATTGTTTATATGATAACACTTTACAATAAGGTTCAATTTGTTAACTATATTTAATGCATTAACTAACATTAACTAACAATGAACAATGCAAAGTTACAGTATTTATTAATCTTTGTTAACATTAGTTAATAAAAATACATAATACTGTTAGTTAATGTTAATTAATGTAGTTCACTAATGTTAACAAATGGAACCTTATTGTAAAGTGTTACCAATTACTCCAGTCTTCAGTGTCACATAATCCTGAGAAATCATTCAAAATTATGAATTGGTGCTCAAAACATTGCTTATTACTATCAATGTTGAAAACAGATGTACTATTTATTTATTTGGATGAATAAAAAGTTCAAAAGAAAGGCATTTATTTCAAATAGAAATCTTTCATAACATTTGACATTTTTACAGTCCTTTTTGAACAATTACATACTTCCTGAATAAAACTATACATTTCTTATTTATTTATTTATTTGGATGAATAAAACGTTCAAATGAAAGGAATTTATTTGAAATAGAAATCTTTTGTAACGTTTGACTTGATTACAGTCATTGCTTTTTTTGCCAGTGAAGTTTCGGCAATGTGATCGGAATCACGTTAAGATTAAAAAACTTTGTGTGTAATCGGTATTTTTTAACTTCATTCCATCTGACATCATACCACTTCTTTAAGTAAATAAATAAATATTTATATTAAAAAATATATTTCTTTTTCTTTTTTCTTTTTCACTTATACTCACTATCACTCATTTAAAACTGTTTATTCAGTAAAACAGTAATACTGTGAAATATTATCACAATTTAAAATAACGGTTTTCTATTCAAGGTTAAAATGACGCCATGCAGATTTTGCTCATGCATATAAATTCACAGCAGAATCTGACCAACAGAATTGGTCAGCTTGTTTTGAAAGTAACTTCAGTGTGAGCTTATACATTACTATGCTATTGGCAATTATCAATGGACATTTTTTGGCTGCCAAATTTCACCTAAATTTTGCCGATGTGATCATAATCACTTTATAGATTATTTAGACATTATTTTATTAGCTGCTACCTGAAGCGAATGAACAGAACATCATTACAAGACCTGCCAGAGGGTGCTCAATATGTGACTGTCATGCTATAGACAAGTTCTCAGTTATATACAGATGTTTTAGCATAATATAAACAAAGATTTTGGGAAACGTCATAGAAATTAAGTAAAACTTTTGTGCAACTAAATGCTCCTGAAAACCTGGCCATGATCAGATGCTGTATTTGCAGTTGCTACAAGTCTGGGCAGCTTTGTGTACCTGGGTGATGAGAAGTGAGATTTTATGGAAAGCATATTTACAATCAGCTTGTTTAAGGAGTTTCAATCTTGGAAGTTCTCACTGTTCTTTTAAAAGCAGTCTGAAAAGTTGAGAGGTTTATAAGCGCTTTGACAAGCCTCTTTGATCCTTGGTGACCTGCAAACAGCGTTTCTCCCATCCTCTTGGATCCTCCTCAGTGTTTAATACAGGTGAGTGAGTGAGTAAGTGAGTGGAGATGTAACGGCAGGGTGAGTGGGCATAAGGGCTTTTAAAAAAGCTCTCTGATGTGGTCACCTAAAGACACAACAAATGCCCAGAGAACAATCAAAGCTACAAGGACACCTACAATTAAGAACACACATTAAACTAAACGGAGTTAGTGAGAGAGAGGGAGAGAGTTTGTTTTGTCTGACATAGCATTCTGGTTGGATCAGTCTGGGGATGTGATGATGTCATTCGTTTTATCATCCGTTTGATTAATCCTTCTGTCAATTTGAACCCCTAATTCACTGCTGTGGTTTTAGAACGCATCCAAGCAATATACAGGCTGATTGCACATAAAGTCAATGGCACTGTAATGAGAGCGATGTATGTGTGTGTATTCGCATAAGCGTATTTAAGTGTGCGTGTCTTTGGAAGCTTTAGGAATGCTGCATTTCAGTATCCGTCGAAAAGTGCTCTCCATCCTGTGTGTGCCAGAGAGAGATTGCAGGATTAATCTCTGCTGATCTGGTAAACACTCACTCCAAGCGAGATTTACTTGCACATACTCTTGTTTTTTTACTGAAGAAAATGTGTATTTCTGGGCATGCAGGGAGAAAAGATGCAATGCATCTAATCTGACTATATATGTACAGATTGAAGGCCGAGATTAGGAACACAGCCGGGCTTGTTTCAAAATAATTATTGCCAAGCTAAATTAAACTCATCCTCTTAAAAATGGAAAACATACGTAGCTGTTCCACATACCCATTAAAGAACAGAAAATCCTATTGTGATTCCTGACATTGCTGTAAATATATTTGTCCTGATAATCCCTTGTGCAAGCATGTTTAACAGAGATGTTTTTAATAAGATTTTGAGTTTAATTTTATAGAGAAGATTATTTGAAACTGATAACAAAATACCACCAGATGTGTAGTTTTTTTTTTTTTTTTTTAAGTGAAGATTTTTGACCAGCATCAATATATTTAGTTTAATAGATTTTTGGTGGAATTTATACTTTTTAATTTCATTCCATCTGACATCACATCACTTTTTGATGTAAAAAAAATAAAAAACAAAATAAAATAAAAAAAAATAATAAAAACATACATAACCATTCAAAAGTTTGTGGTCGTTAAGATTTTTTTTTACCTCTTTTATTTTGAAAGAGGTCACTTACGCTCAGTAAGGCTTAATTTATTTGAACAAAAATACAGTAAAAAACAGCAATATTGTGAAATTTTAACACAATTTAAAATAACTGTTTTCTATTTTAATATATTTTAAAATGATTCATGTGATGGCAAAGCTGAATTTTTAACAGAAATTACTCAGTAACACTTTACAATAAGGCTCTATTTGTTAACTATATTTAATGCATTAACTAACATTAACTAACAATGAACAATGCAAAGTTACAGTATTTATTAATCTTTGTTAACATTAGTTAATAAAAATACATAATACTGTTAGTTAATGTTAATTAATGTAGTTCACTAATGTTAACAAATGGAACCTTATTGTAAAGTGTTACCAATTACTCCAGTCTTCAGTGTCACATAATCCTGAGAAATCATTCAAAATTATGAATTGGTGCTCAAAACATTGCTTATTACTATCAATGTTGAAAACAGATGTACTATTTATTTATTTGGATGAATAAAAAGTTTAAAAGAAAGGCATTTATTTCAAATAGAAATCTTTCATAACATTTGACATTTTTACAGTCCTTTTTGAACAATTACATACTTCCTGAATAAAACTATACATTTCTTATTTATTTATTTATTTGGATGAATAAAACGTTCAAATGAAAGGAATTTATTTGAAATAGAAATCTTTTGTAACGTTTGACTTGATTACAGTCATTTTTGAACAATTTATTACATACTTGGTGAATAAAAATATTAATTTCTTAAAAAAAAACAAAAAAAACTTCCGACCTCAAACTTTTCAATAGTAGTGTACATACATTTATATTATGTGTTTTTTTTTTGTATTCCTGTTGCATTCAGGCTTATCATAGAGTGACTGATTGAGCTGTGCTGTACAGTAGCTTGGCAGCGGTGCAGAGAGGGGCCTTGTATTCTATTATTCTCCAGCTGTCTTGGCTACATATGAGAAACAAATGAATAATTCTGCCTATAATAAAGACAAGGCATTTATCCAGGTCCCTGTCATGGACCCTACAAACTTATCTCTCACCCACCCTCCTCCATGTCCTTCTCATTGTCCCTTATAAACCAGCCCCCCTCCCAAACTCACACACAATCGCGCTATCACACTCCTCTGCTAATTGATGGTGCAGTCAGCGATGTATTGAAAGGACTGATCTGTGTGCGTATGCATGTGTATGTCTGATATGTACCCCTAGATGGGTGGCTAAAGTCACTGCTCTCCATGGCCCAGGCTGGTCTTTTGTGTTTTTATCAGCATGTAAACCTGTAAATCGCAGATACCTTCTGCAGATCCTGCTCTTTGCAAAACATTTACCACCATGACAAGACCAGCACACCCCTCTCCCTGATCTTATCATGGAGGATGTTCACATTGAAAGCAGACACTTGGTACTTTGTTTTGGGATTCACACCCCCAGCACACACACACACACACACGCACACGCACACGCACACACGCACACACACACACACACACACACACACACACACACGTCATGCAACAATTGCCTGCTTCTATCAGGAGCGCATTAAACACTTCATCAAAATCAATTAAATCATAAAATGCAAAATTAAAATATTTCTAAAATAAAACCAATCAAATAAGTTATTTACAAAATGTATTAAATCATAAAAATGTAAAATTAAAATAATAAAAAAACAATAGAAATAAAACAAAAACTAATTAAATAATAAAATGTACACACACACACACTCATAGTCCCTGCAGGTAGGGGTCTCACCGTTGTCTCTCCTGCCTGATGTTATCTGACGCACGAAGACCCTCTTTCTTCTAATCATAAGCCTGGTGGAAATGACACTATACAATTTAGTAATGGGAGTCTGCATGCCTTAATACTACAGGAACCAGCACCCAGCCTCCGAGGCACCAAGAGGAAAATGAGAGGAAGAGAGGGTCTGGAGTCATTAGAGGGCCGAGATGTGCTTGAGGAGCTGGACATGATTTTAACACCTCTTCAATTAAAGGAAAATTCACGAATGAAAAGTGTTACGCATAAAAATGAATTCCCGCCGCACTTTGACATCTACAATGCTTACTTTTGTGTTTGTTTTTGATGATGTTGTTTTTCTGCTTCATCTCTTTTGAATGTTAAATACAAAAAAAAAAAAAATCCATAAAGCCCTTGTCCTTTTGATCCTCTTCTCTAATTTCCCAGCTCTCTCCCCCAGAATATTCCTCTCCATCCTTTGCGAATGGCCCATGGCCATATAAAGTTGTTTGGTGCCAGTATCATGCTCAGAATCTCAATGCCTGAACTCTCCTATGCATTCATCACAAGCCTTTCTGTGAAACAACCAAAATATTGTTACAACTTTCAACCCCTGTCATCATAAATTCGAGAAGAAATTTGGAAAGAGACAGAGAGATTATATTAATGAGATAAGAGTTTTTATAAAGAATAAGAGAAGAAACAGGTGGATTTTGGGAGCTGTCAGAGGGGCACTGACCCATAGCCAGACTCAAAATGGCTTTTATCATTGAGTACTGCAAATATAACAGGTAATAAATGATTTTTATCAAGATGATTACATTTTATTTAATTTAAAAGATTACTACATAATATTTTCATTGTAGGAAAAACATTTAATTAATTTTAACTACCAAAAACAGTGTTTAAATGTGTCCCACAAACACAGTTACTGCAAGATCTTCACGATCTACATTTTATTTATTTTTTATTACATATTTTATTAAATTTTTGTAATTAATGTTACATTAATTACAATTAGTTGCTAGAAAATAATTAAATCACACAACTCAGGGTCTACAATTGTGCTTAGAAATTACATATTTGGTTATAGGATTGCAAAATTACAAACCTCATTTAAAATAATGATAATAAAAAAAGCTTAATGTGGCGAAACATGAACTATTACTTCTATTAAGCCACCAGAACAAAGGCATCATTTTTTTTGTAATAAGGGGTAGTGTTTCACACACAGACTCGCTGTGAGTGACATTGTGACCTGTGCTGTCTATCACAAATACGTAAGAAGAAAAAGGTTAAAAATGGCAGTTTCCTGCATCTGATGTATGTGACTCAAATATTCCCGAATGCCCCCACTTCCCCTCTACCCCTCACACCACTAAAGTGAAACTCCTAGTAAAGGAGATGAGGTGAGAGCACAGCAAAGAGTACAAGTGTTCTCATTTGCACTGTGTTTCATTTTCCATGGGTCGTGTTAACCTGACTGTGGTGATTATTCTGTTCAGGGCAAAAGAAGAGAGCGACCAGCTGCGCTGTAATGGACAAACACACGTACAAAACAAGACTGCAACCTCTCTCTGGATCAGCCTGCACTCGCACACTTCAAAACAATCCACGAACATTAAGCACACACTGACTCCTTTCTGTTTCTCATAAGTATCTATGCTGTTTATACATTTTCTGAGGATGGAACTGACTCATGTGTCTACAGTATAACCCTTGAACATTCATTCTTTAAAATTACAAACACCTTTTGGGAGTAATGAATGAAACATCACCTTCAATTATTTGTTTTGTGAACTACAGTTTGAAAATTGAGAATGA
>NW_015549559.1:1620823-1632775 GCF_001515605.1 Sinocyclocheilus anshuiensis | reverse complement strand
ACACACACACCCACACACACACACACACACACACACACACACACACACACACACACACACACACACACACAGACCTTACAAAACAAGACTGCAACCTCTCTCTGGATCAGCCTGCACTCGCACACTTCAAAACAATCCACAAACATTAAGCACACACTGACTCCTCTTTTCCTCTCTGTTTCTCATAAGTATCTATGACGTTTACAAATGTCTAAGGATGGAACTCACTCATGTGACTATAAACCCTGAAAAAATTACCAGCAACTTTTGGGAGTAACGAATGAAATATCACTTTAAAATATTTGTTTGTGAGGTACAGTTTAAAAATTGAGATTAATATCCATGATTCTGCAGAAAGAATTACAACAACAGTTACTAGACTACTATATGCAGTACATTTGCTTTCATTACATTAAATACACCTCATAGATATGAATAATTTTAACAAAATAAGAGTGATCATAAAATTGCAAGGTGTTTTTTTATTTTCAATACTACTTCAAACAATCTATTTAACAAAACAGATGTTTGCATATAGTCTGCAAAAATTATCCAGTTCAAAATGCTTGATTCCAAATTGTTTTTTTGTGTGTGTGTGATAGTTGTTCATGAGCCCTTTGTTCATCCTCAGCAGTTAAACTGTCCACTGTTCTTCCGGAAAAAAAAAGAAAAAAAAAAAGGAAAAAAAAAAAATCCTCCAGGTCCTGCACATTCTTTAGTTTTCCAGCATCTTATGCATATTTGAATCCTTTCCAGTAGTGAAAGTATGATTTTGAGATCCATTTTTTTTTCACTGATATTTTCAATACTACTTCAAACAATCTATTTAACAAAACAGATGTTTGCATATAGTCTGCAAAAATTATCCAGTTCAAAATGCTTGATTCCAAATTGTTTTTTTGTGTGTGTGTGATAGTTGTTCATGAGCCCTTTGTTCATCCTCAGCAGTTAAACTGTCCACTGTTCTTCCGGAAAAAAAAAGAAAAAAAAAAAGGAAAAAAAAAAAATCCTCCAGGTCCTGCACATTCTTTAGTTTTCCAGCATCTTATGCATATTTGAATCCTTTCCAGTAGTGAAAGTATGATTTTGAGATCCATTTTTTGGACAACTGTGGGACTTATACAATCAACGATTACAAAAGACAAACATACAGTATACTGATGCTCAAGAAGGAAACATGATGTATTAAGACAGTAAACTTTCTAAAAGGATGAAAATTATTTTGTTAAAAGATCATTTTTTCCTTTTGTAATAGTTTTCAGTCCCTCAAATTGTTAGTGTAAAGAAATCAATCTCAGAATTATAGTCAGTGCTGGAAAGGGTTCAGATATGCAGTAGATTCTGAAAACCAAAGAATGTGCAGAACCTGGAGGATTTTTCTGAAGAGCAGTGGACGGTTAAACTGCTCAAGACAAACAAGAAAAAAAATGCACTTTTAAGATCTCTCTTATTTTCCTCAAAATTATTAATTTAAGAGTAAATGTGCAGTTTACATTATAAACATCAGAGAAGCACAGCAGTGTCTTGACAGGCCCAAACCACTAGGAAGAAGAGAAGAAGTGAAGTGATAATGGATGGAACATCTGCTGATCTGCAGGTGTCCTTCTCTCTCTCCCTCTATATTGTTTATTTTCCCTGAGCTATTGTAGAATTACAGTTATAAAGAGATTTTGTGAAGATATTATTGTAAACGGCATCAACTGATCAATTCAGCCAATCAATACAAGATTAGATTAGTAACCCTTTTCTTCATAAAATGACGTCTCTTTGACATGAGTTTTGCACTTCATAGAGGCCAAATATCCATATCTGATACAACAATTGTGACTGATGCTGAATAAAGCCTGTTTCACATGGCACATGTGAGCGGCACCGCAGCATACCTGCAACACATAGACAGTACCAGCTGTGAAATATAAATGTCATAATTGTAAGATATAAAATCACAAATACTTTTTTTTTTCTCTTAGTCAAAAACAGGCTTACATAAATATTTCCTGTAATAATGGCAATTAAATGGACCATCGCGAATTATTATATATACACTACCTTTCAAAAGTTTGGGGTCAGTAAGATATTTGCTTTGATTTGCTTTGTTTTTTGTAAGAAATTAGTACTTTTATACTTTTTTCCCCCACAAAAATATTAAACACTGATAATAATAATAAGAAATGTTTCTTGAGCACCAAATCAGCATATTAGAATCATTAGAATGAAAAATGTGCGTTTTAAAATATATTTACCAAGGAAAAGTTATATTTCAAACTGTAAAAACATTTCAAAATATTACTGTTTTTACTGCATTTTTGTTAAGATCCCCATTTTTGTTACGACCCCAAACTTTTGAATGTTTTGAGTGTGATTATCATAAAATCTTATATATATTTAATAATGTAGCAGATGCTTTCATCCAAAGTGCTTTACAACTGTATTTTCACCTGTGCTTTTTTATGCTTATGCTGGCAGTGTGAACGCTGTTACCTGTTATTATGGACACTGAAGTAAATACACACCACTTACAAAGTATGCTGCGAAACAAACCTATGACTTAACTTTAAAGTGACCGTGTTTAACTCAAGATGAAGAGGACATAATTTTTTAGCAAATGCAGATGGCCGCAGACTTAAAAGGGCCATTAGTGTGGGCTCGTAATGGGGAAAAGATAAGAGGAAAACAATGCTCAGAAGATAGAGGGAGGGGTCGGGGGCCAGGCCAGTCTTCAAAGAAATATCCACTTTGCCATTAGCTCAGTTTGAATTGATTTTTTTTTTTACCCTCAAACACTAAGAAACAGATGCCAAGATGCTTTTGTAACATGGTCTGCAAAAAAAAATTACGTCGAAAACTGAGAGACAGAACGATGGAGACATGGAGAGAGGGAGAGAGAGAAAGATTCCAGCATCTTTGAGTCCTTTGATTGCTATCTTGGGGCTATACAGTGCAATTACTGGCTGGAACCATTAAAAGACTTGATTACAGACAGGCAGGCCAGACAGTGAACAACAGACACAGGTAGTGTCATCCGGACACGGTCTCACACACATACACACTCTTAAACTCGTCCTCTTGCTCTATTTTGCTTTCTCTCTCACACACAGACACGTAATAGAGATAATTTCACATTCAAACCTGAATACATCACTATTCAGTGTGTATAAATATGCTCACAGCTTCTTCTAATTATCTCTGTGTCAGTGTCTGTAACATCCAATGCACCTGTCCTCCCGTCTCACTTCCTCTTACTCTCTCCTGCACTGTTGCCAATTCGTCTCTGAGCACCTGAGACAACAGCAGCGGGATGATGCACCCTAAAACTGTCGATTAATCCGCCCAGAATGACCAGGATTTTCAATTGTCCTCATATTATTCACACACATTTCCATCCGCACATGTTTCCACATGTAGCATGTGGTGGGAGTGAGGAGAGCAGAGGAGGGCTTGATCATTTGTTTTCAGTTTTCTCACAGCTTTAGGGCTGGCACCCCTTCTCCTCTTCATTTACTGCTTTTCTCGACCCAGCCACATCTGAAGCGCTAATAATTACAGGCCTCTAAAACTGGCCGCTTTAGGGCAGCTGGAATCAGATTTTTTGGCCTGAATATGTGTGTGAGTCAGTGAGTGTGTGTGAGTGAGTGAGTGAGTGTGTGTGTGTGTGTGTGTGTGTGTGTGTGAGTGTGTGTGTGTGTGCATGAACAATGTGTGGGCATGCGGGAGTTGTTTGGGTCTGTGTGTATGTGTGTGTGGCGTAATGTGCTTGTAGTAGGAAGGTGTAGCTTGTACCTCCACCCTTTTTCATAGTTTTGATTCGGCATATTCAGCGAGTCTTTACAAGGCCATTTCTTCCTCTGAGAGACTTGTAGTAGTGATTAAATATATCCCCAGAGCAAGGCATCAATTACTGGGATCACACAGGCCCGGCTGACTTCTGCCGCTTTGCTGGCGTCCGTGCACCAACCCGCCGCTGCAGCCAGGGAGTGGCGTTAAGAGCCAAGCCTGGCTAAGGAGCTCCGTACTGGGGCCAGACATCAGCCTCTGGGGGTAACTCTGGGAGAGGCTCCAGGGAGTGTGAGTGGGTGTTGGAGGGGTGTTAAGTGGGTAATGTGTCATGTGCGTGTATGAAATTAAGAAGCTCTGAATTTAACTTTATGGTAAAAGTTTAATTTGTTAACATTAGTTAATATATTAGGTATTATGAACTAATAATGAAAAGTACTTTTAAAGCATTTTTAATCTAGATTTTTGTTCATTTCTATATACAGTATACCAAAATAAGTTAACATTTCAAACTATAAATGAAAACGTAAAATAACAATGATGTATAAAAATGTATAAATTAAATGAAGAGTTTTATAATATAAAAGTCACATGAAATATAATTTAATATATTTGTGAATTAACATGACTCTAGATGAATAAATGCTGTAGTGCTTAGTTTATGATACCTAATGCATTAACTACTGTTAATAAATTGAACCTTACACTCTTAAAAATAAAGGTTCCAAAAAGGGGTTTTCGGAATGAAGACATAGATCACCAATTTGGATCCCCAATTAACCTTTAAGTGAACAGTTCTTAAAATATTTTTTTTTTCTTTTGGAAAGAACATTTTAAGAACCTTCTGCCACTATAAATAACCTTTTGTGGAATGGGAAGTTTCCAGAAATGTTCTTCAGAAAGTTTCTTCATGGAACCATAGATGCCAAAAAAGAACCTTTATTTTTAAGTGTACTTAAAAGTGTTACCAACTCCTTGACAGCGAAACATTTACCAGACTTCTGACAGCAGCATGCATGATTGACTGCAGCCACTAAGCCAAAAATCACCTGCACCTTTATCAGAAGCCCATACACATCTGCAGTCTCGCTCAGGAGGCCGCAGATGTTCAGAACTCATATTCTCCGGTCTCATGCCCTTGTCTTTCTCATGACAAATATCTCTGATGTTATTGGATACTTTGTGAGCTCAATAGCTTTTTCTGCCACTGTCTTCGGTTCCCCTGGGAACGGAAATCCCTGTAACTTCAATGATGGTGGTCTCAGGTTGATGACCTCACCTCTGGAATGGCAGCTATGTTCTAAATGGAACTGTGGAACTTTTTCATTCCGTTTTTTCATATGCTTCATTAGCACTGCTGATTCCTGCCTTTATGCACCTGTCAGAGAGAGACTTCCACTACAGTTAAATGAGGAAAAGAGCAGGGGGTGGGGGACAGAAGAGTTCAGAGCAGTACAGTTAAAAACAGAAGTAGAAGACATTTTTAACCAAAGTGACTTGGACTTATTTTAACAACAGTCGCTGGGGTTAGACGCCCTGAGCTTTGGCACATAGGTGACAGCCAACAAGGCAACTAATAATAATTTATATGAGATGATAAAATCACAAGATATTGTATGACTTAGCTTGTATATGGAAAAACTAAATTATATATAAAAAAAAACATCCTCCTATGAATTACTATGCCTTTAATAAGGCATGGCTGGTGACAATAGGGAGCAATATTAAAAATATAATAAATCCGACCAAGACATGTTCAAAAAGGTAGTCAAATTTTAAAAAAGAAGAATATATAACTATATATAATAACCTAATGATCATATTTCATAAAAATATGGAACCTGTAACACTGTTTTTCACCAGTGTTGTAGTTACTTTATGGAACTTTACGAGGAGCCGGTCCATCACTTATGTGATAGGAAACTTTGAAGGAAAATCATCTACTCAGTAATCTGAGTTTAATCCATGTCTGTATATTTCTCCTACTTGTAAAGATTTTGCCTCGTCCTTCTAGTCTCTCTCTTTTTCTCTTCTCCCTCACTTCAGTGAGCTCCAGGCGAGGGGAGGGCTGAGGGGCGTTTGGAAGCCCAGGCTGAGCTCTCTTACTGGGCTGTAATCCTGGCCAAATACCCCTGCCTCTTTTTTTCTCTCTGGAGGGGCTTCTTTTGTCTTGAGGGGAGTGAATGGGTCTATAGAGGCCGGCAGGAAACCAAGGATGTGTGTATGTGTGTGTCTCTGTCTGAGAGAGGATTTTGCCAGTCGTTTGTAACAACAGAAGAGATTTTTAAGGGTGATGTCAGTGGCATTAATAAAACTAAACAACTGTCATATGGTTCCATGTAAAGACCTGCTGAGCGATGACAAATAGCACTTTGTCATCTTGAAATAACCCTCAGTCATACACACTCTCTCTCCCTTAATGTATCTGCCCACATACCCTCTCTGAATATGAATGTGTGTGGTATGTATCTGTACCTGTACAAGTGCATATATCTTTTTTATTGTGTAAGCTAACCATCTGTTGTTCATCCTGCATCCGTCCTTGAATGTACCCTCATGTCTCTCTTTCTCGGGCTGTGTGCCTGAGTAGTCTGACAGTGGAGGGGTGCTGTACTTGAATGTGGGCTGTGTGTATTGTTTGTAAAAATAAACCATCTGGACAAAGATATTCACTGAGAATTTATATTAAACAGCTGAGAAAGCAAAGCTTCTGAACGTAGTGGGGATGGGTTGTGATGCAACAGACCACACCATGAGACAGCAAGAGAGAGAGAGAAAGACAGACTTTACGACTTCCGATTCATATATTTGGCTTATATGCCAGCTTGAACGTCATCCTTCATGTTTTTTATATAAAAAAAAAAATCACTAATCAGTTCAATAATTTTATGCTTATTCAGATATTATGAAATTCGAACATTCATTCGAATACAAGCTTGTACAGCTTGTTCACCAGTGATGTCATACACTGTACTCATCTTGGTCGAGGTTAGTCATGTCGTGCCAATCACACACTGATGACCTAACAGGAGAAGAAACCTTCCCACTTACACACACACTCATCAACATGGTGGCTCGCAGGCAAACTAAATAGCTAGAGATGTGATTGGTCTGCATGCAGCGGCCATCTGGCCAAGTCAAATATTGCCTCTGCAGATTCTCACCCTTCTCTTGCTCTCTTTCTCTCTTGATACCCATCTGTCTCTCTCTGATGTGTATTTGTCTTTGGCACTGCTTCATTGTCCATACTCACACAGAGGTGTCTGTCAATTTCAGAGCCACCTAAAAACACAAGGCGGGGTGTTGCATATGCGATTGTTTCATTCTCTGCATGGCGTCACTTCCTGCTAGTATCTGTAAAGTGTTTGACTAAGGTCCCGGGTAGACCTGACATTAAAATCTGTTTTAGGTGGTCCATGTGAAACGAAACAACGCTAAATACAGGTGCAAATGGCGTAACAAAACATTTTGATATGTCCACTTCTACTACATTTAGAGGTGGTTGAAATCACTTGGCAACATTGTGATTGAAGTGTAAACATGTCCTGATGCATTCAAAGCAATGCTTACTGACCTGTCAATTAATAACTATGCTTTAAAAAAATTACATTCAGCTCTAAAATAAAATGACTGCTTAATCAAGAAATGTGGGAAACATATACACAAAACTGAAATGTCAGTATTTATTTATTTATTTTACTTTTTTCACATTTTACCAGCATGCACTAACACTCCAACGATGGACACACAATGTAAAAAAAAATATACTAAAAAAAAAATCAGAGATCCTGCTCTCGAGATCACAAGTGGTCACACAAGATGATTTGAGACCGTTATTGGTGTAAACAAGGTTTAAAAACAGTTTGAAGGCAGAATGAAGTAAACACAGCGAAGGAAACAATGTAAAGGCACATTTTCTCAGTACACTGTTAGTTTCTTTTATCCCTCTTTCTGAGAACAATTGCAACAAATACATAAATGGCCAAAGAGAAGGAAGGAAAAGAAAGAAGGAAAGGAGAGACTGACAATTGCAAATTGTTGCTTTGATGGAGCTGTTGTAACTCTATACAATTCTATGATATCTATTTTTGTGATATTATAAAAAATTGAATTCTAAATATAAATGATAAACATGATAGATCGTATAAATAAAACTATTAAAATGAATATAAATACTATATTACATTATTTTATAAATTATTATAATATGTATTAAATTACATTATTTATTATAATAAATACAAATAAATAAATCAATTGTTCAAAAAAATTCATGCAAAAAGAAAGATACAATTACATTAAAAAAATTCTGCAATCCCAATGAAGCACACACACAAGAGCCTCTCCTCCTGTAATTATCCAGACACACACAATAACCATACACACATGTATACACACTGAGCCTGGGGGTGAGGTGCAGCTTGGGAATGGGATAGGGGATGTGATTGTGAACAGCCTCTTGTTGTTCCCCCAGATGTGTTGCATTGATAAAGATACTATTCCAGTCATCCCCTTACCCAGTCAATAAACCATCCTGATTTGCACTTACCTGTTGTGTCTGGCCTTGCTTTGTGACAGTCTCAGGGAATACGGGATCATGTGAATTGGATTAGCAGATTAGCCCATCTCACCTTTGCCCCCAACATGTTCTCAGAGACTCTAACACTTGCCTGACTAACATTTGCCTCCGCACACACTCACAGACTCAAACTTTAATAACACGCACACACTCGCAAATGTAATCATACAGGTGCATCTCAATAAATTAGAATGTCGTGGAAAAATTCATTTATTTCAGTAATTCAACTCAAATTGTGAAACTCGTTTATTAAATAAATTCAAGTAGTTTAAGTCTTTGGTTCTTTTAATAGTGATGATTTTGTCTCACATTTAACAAAAACCCACCAATTCACTATCTCAGCAAATTAGAATACTTCATAAGACCAATAAAAAAAAAATTTTTAGTGAATTGTTGGCCTTCTGGAAAGTATGTTCATTTACTGTGCATGTACTCAATACTTGGTAGGGGCTCCTTTTGCTTTAATTACTGCCTCAATTCGGCGTGACATGGAGGTGATCAGTTTGTGGCACTGCTGAGGTGGTATGGAAGCCCAGGTTTCTTTGACAGTGGCCTTCAGCTCATCTGCATTTTTTGGTCTCTTATTTCTCATTTTCCTCTTGACAATACCCCATAGATTCTCTATGGGGTTCAGGTCTGGTGAGTTTGCTGGCCAGTCAAGCACACCAACACCATGGTCATTTAACAAACCTTTGGTGCTTTTGGCAGTGTGGGCAGGTGCCCACACTTGAACTTTTCCACGACATTCTAATTTATTGAAATGCACCTGTAGTTCCTTGACATGCCCTTTACCTCCAGTAAAGAGAGAGGCTCTCTACCTTATGCAGCGTGCAGTTGAGACAGGTTTAAATTGGATCAGCATAAGTGGAAAGGAAGAGCTTAACCATAATGAATAACAATGTCTGATACACAACTCGTACGCTGTGGAAAACAGCTATATAAACGGATCCAGATTTACAAATTTACAATGTAAGTGGGCCACAGTACCTGCCAGGTTCTTTGATATAAATGTGGTTAACATTTTGCAAATTACAAATGAATAAAATACTGTAATCCTAATCACTGGAGATCTGGATGGGTAATACAAAGATTGCAGGTTCGGTTCCAGGCAGGGATGACCCAGGAACAGGACAGTTACTGAAATCACAATCCTGCTTCATCCCCATTGTGTCCAGGAGCCAAACACCCAACCCGAGTTTGCTCCAGGGGTCTGGCCCATCAGTTCGTACTCATCAGGTTAGATGAAAAGCATCTGGAAAGTAACAAGTTGATTATGCATGAAAGCATGTTACAGGATACGTTACGGGAATGCACTTTGATATTTAGTATAACTTTGCATATTTTCCTATGATGGTTGATTTATACTTGAGTCACTAAATCACAACGGAGAAGCTTGTGTTCCTTGAAACTCACAGTCACGACGTGTGAATAACTGCACACATACACACGGCCATAATGTGTGTGCACATTTTCTCCAGTTCATTGGATCTAGGCTTTTTACTTGTTTTTACTCACACTCACACCTCTTTACGCCTCAAAGTGACCCTAAAGACGAGCACACTTTACGCACATGCATCTTTTTCTCACTGTTAGCCTGGTACATGTCTCACGTGAGCATGATGGTCGGTCTCTTACAGGAGCTAAAGACATGCTGCTTCTATTGGCAAAAAGCCTTTGAACAAAATGACTTCCTGTAAATACCACGGCTGTAATTAAGTGCGAGCAAACAGAGAGCAGGTCCCACAATTTGTACCGCAGCAAATCATATTTCCACGGTGGAGATAAAGACATAACCAATGATTTAATAGCAGGAATGTCATAATTATTTTCCTCGTCTTTTCTGCGCTGCGGAGGGATCGGGTTGCTGTTAATGGGCGTTGGGCTGAAAGCTCTAATTAGGTTTTGTTGTCGACTGTCACTGACAGAGAAAGAAAAGAAAAGGTGGCAGAGTAAATAAAGTTCCCAGCGCAGAGGCCAAGGCTGTAATTTGAGCTCAGGCTCCTGTACAAGGGTTAGTGCGAATCACAAACCTCCTCTCGGCAAACACAGAGCAAGTAATTGTGAGGTGTCGACCCACACCTTGTGTTACTGGGACAGCATGCACGTCTGTGTTTTTTGGGGAGGTTGTGAGATCGGGGGAGTATGATTAGTGGGGTATCCTCTCTCTATGACAGCGAAGGAGTGTGAGAAAACGCACACACACACACACACACACACACACACACACACACACACAAAGATTACAATGTGAGCTGATGGGAGACTAATGGGAGATGTTCCAAAGTGTGAGAAAACACACACACACACACACACACACACACACACACACACACACACACAAAGATTACAATGTGAGCTGATGGGAGACTAATGGGAGATGTTCCAATCAGAATAGTAGATAATTTACTAGCTCATATTTAGATGGAGGGAAAAAAACTCTCAGCAGATGGTGGAGCTGGAACATCAAAGCTCATTATGTACATCTGAACACACACACACACACAGGTTTGTTTTTGTGAAAAGTGGGGACATCCCATAGGCGTAATGGTTTTTATACTGTACAGACCGTATATTCTATTGCCCTACACCAACCCTACCCCTTACAGGAAACTTTGTGCTATTTCAGATTTTCAATACACTCCATTCTGTGTGATTTATAAGCGTTTTGAAAAGTGGGGACATGGGGTAATGTCCTGAAAAGTCACCTTCTCCTTGTAATACCTATGTCATACCTTTGTCATTATACAAATGTATGTCCTCATTTGTCACAAAAACGCGCACGCGCACACACACACACACACACAGGTGCAGGGTTAAAGGAGAAAGAATACAAAAACACATAACACTATAATGCAGAATTGGATCAATTCCCAATGGTGAATGGTAATTTAGGATAAAAAAAAATATATTTGGTTGAACTACGGAAAAACAATGACTCATAATTGAATAGCAAAATATGATGTTCTGTAAAGTAATACATGTGTGAGTGTGAAGCACTCTACTACAAGTAAACCACCCTAAGTTAGGGCCTTTGCTGCTTTACGCTAGTTTAATTGCTTGGTCAGCTGGTCTCCTGTTATTTTAATATATTTAAACATTTTATTTTTATCAGCCATCATTCCAGTCTTCAGTGTCATATTAGCTGTCAGAAATCATTCTAATACATTGATCTGGTCCTCATGAAACATTTATTATTATCAGCATTGAAACACTGTAATATGTACTGTAATGTGAAACTGTAATGTTTTTCAGGATTCTACGATGAATAGAAAGCTCTGTTCGTACACACCCCGAACTCTTGAACGATAATGTAGAGGAAAATACATGGTAAAATACATTAAACAGGAGGTGTTAGTGTCTTTCAGTGGTGTAATCAAACCGTTTGGCTGCTGGGATTCATTTGGTCCTCAACACCTTGCATGTCCATTAGAGATGGCTTGTGTGAGATCTTTATTCAGGCTCCAGTGAGCGGTGTTGAGCGTTAAGACTTAATACAGAGGTACAGTATTAGCTGAGCTCAGGCTAGCGGTGAGCAGCGTGTCCGGGTTTCCCCAGTTGTGCAGCAGGAGCTGGCCTCTGTCCAGTGAGAAGCACTCCAC
>NW_015549559.1:1604868-1619811 GCF_001515605.1 Sinocyclocheilus anshuiensis | reverse complement strand
AAAGAGGAGAAGCATCCTGCCCCCTGGCACCTAGCAACAAACACACGGCAACACAAAACCCTGTGTGTCTCAACTACTGAAGGCAACCTCTTGACAAAAACTCACCCATTCAGAACAACAAAACAACTGCATACAAACATACCTACATAATAGATAGAGGGATTATCTGAAGAGGTGCTTACACCAGTGTGATTGAACAAAGCATACTAAAATTATGAATTTACATGATGGTGAATATAGATTTCAGACGATTTCCATTTTTTGAGTAATCTCACGTTGTGGTCAATTTTAACGTATTAAAGTATTTCCATTTAAGCAACATTTTTTAATTAGAGTACTGTATGTGATTAATTAAAAATATTAAAGTACACTGCAAGTTTGTAAGGTTTGTCGCAGCTGATGTAGGGGTGTGCGTGCGTGTGTGTGTGTGTCTGTGTGTGTGTGTGTGCTGTATTGTTGGGTGGCTTTGCTCTCTCTCTCTCTCTCTCTGGGATGTCAACTCTGTGATACATGATGACCAGAGCAAACAGGAAGGATGTGAAGCAGCTCTCAGCGTCCCACACAAAGGAACCTCAACTTAATGAAGCCTGCAGCAGCCGTTCACAGGATCAAAGAGAGAGAGAGAGAGAGAGAGAGAGAGAGAGAGAGAATTTTGACCACTCAAATAGAAATATCCCTGGTTTCAGTTTCAGAAATCTGGTCAACTTCTGGGATAGAATTCTGGGATACTATCTAGTTAAGCAGCTCACTAGGGTTTGTAACGGCTCCGTGCTCTCCATCAGCTGTCTTCCTTCAGTTCCCATGCGCTTGCGTCTCTGGAGAAGAGGCTGTTCAAGAGCTTCAGCTACTCTTAACACCCTCACACGACTGTCTATACATCACAAAGGGTTTTCACAGAGCCGCTGTGTTTTTCTCTCTCCGCTGCTCCTGGGCTTTAATCAATGTGTCTAATTAAGAACAGCACAGATTCGTTAACATTATAGATGGATGCGTTGCAATGAATTGAGTCCTTCTGGGCTGCGAAGCGCCTCTGTCTGACTGATGTTCGGCCTCTTCAGGGACTGTTTTCAGTCATTTCATACTGGTAAAAATAGATTGAGTGCATTTATTGATCAAAGATGCTCATTTTGATACACTTGTGCAACAATGTTTAAAGGGGTGGTTGACTGGTTTTTTTCTAGGCTTGATTGTGTTTATGGGATGCAGTCTAACGTGTTAATGCCTCATTTTTTTTTAAAAAGCGCATTATTTTTCACATAATTTACCTTTATTCCACACCGCTCTGTCCCTTCTCTGAGAAATGCGCTGATGATTTCCTGCTTTTATGAAGCCCCTCCCTCAGAAATACGCAATGGGTTCAGATTGGTTAGCTGGCCCAGTGTGTTGTGATTCGCTAAACCGCCTAGTGCAGTCTAGAAACGTCAAGCCCCTAACCTCAGTGCATGTGCTCTGGTTAGATTGTAAACTGATGAATTGTGTCGTCAATATTGCTTATCAATTGGAGCCCGATTGAGACCCAGAGAATATTAGTGAAGAGGATCGCGCAGAACCTGTGCAACCATGGCTCTTAATGGTATGTTTTTTGTTTGTTGTTGTCTCATACTTTTATATAAGAGAGAGAGAGAGAGAGAGAGAGAGAGAGGGGGAGAGAGGGAGAGAGAGAGAGAGAGAGAGAGAAGGAAATAGGAATGTGAGAGGGTTAATTACTTTGAAGGGCTCAGGCCACACACTGGACCCATCACCTGAAGAAAGACAGAGAATAAGTGTGTGTATGTGTGTGTGCGTGCGTGCGTAAAAGAGGAAAGAATGTTTTTCAGAGAGAAGCTGCAGAAATGTAATTGAATACTCAAGTAAATGAAAGAGAATGAAGAATGAATTTTAGGGTGAATGAGGGCAGAGAAAGCAGAAATAGAGAGACAGAGAGAAAGAAAGAGAAAGAAAAAGAAAAAGAAAAAAATGAGAGAGAGAGCTGAACAGAATAATAGAGTCACTTTTCATCAATCCTGGTTCACGTGACATTGCCACCAAAATATCTACATCTACACTAACATCAGTACACTGCTTCAGATTTCATTCTCACGTTTCTTGTTTTAGGTGAATTTCACTGACAAAACACAAATTGTTTAATGTAATTAATCAGTTTCTCATTGCAGTTATTTGATGTTTTAAAGGGATAGTTCATCCAAACATGAAACTTTTGTAATCATTTGCTCATCCTAAAGTCATTCCAAATGTTTTAAATTCAAACAATGAAAAAAAAAAAAAAAAAAAGGTCTTAAAGGTTTGGATATATTGTATATTGTACATTTTCACAGCCTGGAAATAGTATGAATGAAATCAGGACATGTAGGTCTCATTTAGGCTTCATGCCTCTATAATCTGTCAGGTTTCACTTCAGAAACTCAATGATATGAAGAAAAACATCAGAGCACAATCCTGCACCAGTCACCAAGTGGTACAATATTAAGCTGCTCTCTTTTGTCAACATGCTGGAAGTTCTCTTGATATACAGTATGTTTTTAATAAATTATTTTTATAATAATTATTATTTTTTTAATAACACTAAAGAAAAGCCATATTGGTAAAAAATTGTGGCAAACGATTATTTTTTTTTCAATTGGGAAACATCTAACTGTTCATTCATTGGTTATACAGGGTAGAACGAACTGTGTAGAATTATTAGGTGATCTGCAGGCATCTTGGCTTTGTTGTTTTGACCAATTAAGTCTGATCTTGATGTGGACTTTCTTCAACAATGCATAATATATTTATTTTGCATAACTTAGGCAGGAGTTCTGCTTCTCTAATTATTTCAGGGGCCATATTACAAAAGTAATTATCCAAGCAATTAATTGTCAGTAACTCACATTATTAAAGTAATTTATTAAGGCAATGCACTTCAAATAATTTTAACTAATAAGGTATGTATGAGGATATATAATTCAAAACTATATAAGCAGTAGGCTAGAATTCTGTCTTCAGTGTTCTACACAGGAAACCATGCTACCAGCCAGACACCCATAAGCTTAAGACTGGTAACATATTGAGATTAAAAAAAAAAAATAAATAAAAAAAAAATATATATATATATATATATACACACACACAAACAGGAACGCCCTTTCACAATTTTGTATCACTCCGCTTGTTCTAGCCGGGTCTATGTTTTTTTTTTATAAATCACTGAGCTAATCGTATAGTACCTTAGTTAATATAATAGGAAACGTCTAGCTTCGCGGTCTCTCTCTCTCATTTGGATGCACGTCTTGCCGCATTGTTTCTCTCTTATAACCTCATTATTTCTCACTAATAACCTAACTGAAGCAGCACATGCCCTTGCTCTGGCTTAATCCCAGCCATGCTGATATAGAGCCGGTATCGCTCGAGTACGAGAGTGATATTGCTCATATATATATATATATATATATTTATAAACAAAATCCTGAATCCTTGTGGCTACAATGGAGTTTCATAAACACTTAGTTGAACAAGGTATACATACACATTTTAATTCTTCGCTCTGAGAATAGCTTTTTTGGTTGCTTTTTTTAATGCGTTGAAAGGGAAACCTGTGGACATTTAGCATGATCTGGTTAGCTAATTTGTTTGTGACTAAATCTGAACAGAAACAGCAATGCAAGGAAAGAGTTTATTTTGGTTGTTTCTCTCCCCAAGTAACTGTAGCTTTATAGTTGTGACAACCACTAGCAATTGCACTTTCAAATCCATTATTAAATAAATTATGGCCAGTGGTGTATGTAGGAGCTCGACACAATCTCTAAGGGTATATTCAAATGTCACTCTAGCACTGTGGTCTTCAACTTCAAGGTGCTTGAGGTACTTAAAGGGGAGTTTCAGTCAAAATAGTATTTGAGGTAAATTACCAAACAGTGCTACAATTTAAGACATTTAGACCACACATTTAAATGTTTGTATTCAGAATAGTGAATTAAAACTCATACAAATACCTGATGAAATATCTGAGATATTTATCTCAACTGAAATATCTGTAATTTTATAAATATTTGAAGAAAAAATATATACTTTTGCTCTTGGTTTTGAAGATAGAGGAGTCCAAATTACTGAGATTGCAGTGAGGTAACAACACACCAATGTAAGCACACCAAGTGCGACAGAAATCGGACATTTAACATGCATGTAAACGCGGTCGCCGTGATTTTGCCAAGTAAGACATGTTCCTGGATCAACATCTTTTGTTGATCCTGGATCAACATAACTGTCCAAAAATATAGACTTAACCCAATCCCTAACCCCTAAACCTAACCCTACCCATAAGTTATTCCTAAAAACAGTGTGAAATGATAGCTGATTAACAAGGGTGTAGAAGCACCTAACCCTGATTGTAAGCCTAAAACGTTATCCCTCAATTGTGATTGGTTGATAGGAATGTTGATCCAGGAACATGTTGTACTTGGTGAAATCACGGTCACCATGTAAACGCATAGGTTGCACAGGTTAAACTTTTCACTACCTGACCAGTATACCACAGCACAACAAATATCTGGGTTTTAAGCATATAAGTGAACCATTGTGCAAATAACACAATGTCATCTTTCTGTCTCTCCCTCTTTCTTCCCTCTTCTTTGCTCCCTGTATGATATTAAGCAGAGTATTAATCTCTTTGCTGTGTTGGTACAGTGGCACAGCTGAGGGGCAGGCCAGCACTGATGGTATTGTTTTCTCTCTTTATTTATGTCCTGGCTGTACCAGGCAGATGAGGTAAGGCTTCTTTTTATGGTATTATTCTGTAGTACTGATACATAGAGGCCTGTGTCAAATGCACACACACACAAATACCACTCTGTCTCTACAGCAGCAATACTCCTCCCATTGCTCTGCCCTCTCTTGCGCTGCACAGCTCCCTCCCTCCTCCCCCCATTTCTCCATCAATAGCACTTTTCCCCTCTTCTCTTCTGCGTCCTCTTTTAAACCAGTCCCAACATTAGCATGTGAATCGCTTGTATATCTTATTTTATATGATGCACTGACAACTGGCTTTTTAGAAAAGGAAGAGGAAAGGAGGAAGAAAAAAAATATAAAGACTCAAAACCTCCCCCTCTCCAGAAAAAAGACGAAGAAGAGAAAGAAAACATGTTATTGCTCTCTCAAGAACTTACTCACACAGTCTCTCAAAGACTCTAGCTAACTTATAAACATATAGGAACTATGTGGAATCTAATATTATTAGCAATAATCACTGTTAACCTTTCACCTTGTAATTATATTATATGCCAGAATAAAAATCTCAGTATGGTGTAATAAGCGTAAGGTTTACTTAAGGATTGACCTTAGGACTGAACAGGAATATACTATTTGATAACATGTTAGTTGGACCAAACAGAGCTTTTTAACTGTTCTGTTACCATTGCACATCTCATGCCCTGTTTTCTTTTCCTCCCTCTCTTTCACGAACTCTCAGACTCTAAATGCACACACTCACTAACAAAAAACACTGTTCTTTCTGTCATTTTTTACATTGTCAGGCAAGGTTAGTGTCAGACTTGTGTTCCCGTTTTGTTGTTTTCCTCCCCATGTGTTCCTTGTTTTCCCTCTTGTGTTTACATGCCCTTATTTGGTTTTCCTGTTCCTGCTCCCTGATTGTTTCCAATTTGATTCCAGGTGTGTCTCGTCTTCCCCTGATTGTGTTGTATTCTTAAGGAGTGTTTTGTTTTAAGTTCTTTGTCTGGTATTGTTCGTCCTCGTGCTACATGTGTGCCCTGTATTTCCCAGAAGAAGAAGATTAAAGTCTGTGTTTTGAGTTTACTTCTGTGTCTCCTCGTTCCTCCACAGTAGCCGATTCGTGACAGTTAGTCTCTTTGAAAGTCCAGCAGCGTGAATCCAAACAGACACTCCAACCTTTTATCCACAGAGCAAAGGGTCAACCCTGCTCTTCCTTCCTCCCAGACACAGACACACACCAGGATAAGGTTTCAAACTTACATCTCCACAATAATTCAAATTTGTAATATAACAAGGCAATGTTTCAAAACGCAGATCAACTTCAAAGAGTTGGAACTGACAGATTAATAGTGGCACAGAAATGCATCGTCATAAACCATGAGGGTCTGACCCATTAAATTCAGATATTTTGCCCTAAAAAGGCACATTAAAGAAAACAAACACACACACACAAATTAGAGGAGACTGACTGTCCAAGCATAACAGCTGTTTACCTCCTCTCCCCTCTCTCTCTGCCAGCTGACATCATCCTCTTATCTCTCCTCCCATCTTTTTCTTGGATGAGTTATGACAAGTTTAATTGTGTGCTGTCTAACCCATAACATTTTTGTAAATATTGGTCATGCCAAGGCCGTCAGTAACAGAAAGTATGTGAACTGCCTTCTCTTCACGGTAGCACAATGCTAGTCTTTGTTCTGTGAGTGATCACTATGAGTTATTTTGATACATGCACACTGAGCTAATCTGCCTACAGAGATTACACATTACACAGAGTCTGGTGACAATTTTACTGATTTGAAGTGCTAAAAATATATATTTGGGGGGGGTACTATATATATATATATATATATATATAATTAATAATAATAATAATAATTTATGCATTTAGCAGATGCTTTTATCCAAAGCGACTTACAGTGCATTCAGGCTATAGATTTTTTGCCAGTATGTGTGTTCCCTGGGAATTGAACCCACGACCTTTTGCGCTGCTAACGCAATGCTCTAACACTGAGCCACACATATAACTACACATAGTTTATTTACCCTCCATCCGTAACTATACATCGGTTCAGTGCTAAAATTCTCTTGTCTTTGTTGATGTCTCAGGAAGTTTCCATTACAAGTGGCTGGAATTGCTGCTGTTAAATACTGCTGAGTGATTCAGTAATGAGAACGTATAAACAGGCGTGGGTTCCCTACTCTCCTTGTGTATTTATGTGTGTGTGCACGCATCTGCACTCCTGTAACTGATGCTTCCTGTTACTCACACTATAGGGAGGGCAGGGTGACTCACTACTATGTCATCACTAATATCCCTCGCTGAAGGGAATCGGTAACACACACATATACAGCTGTGATCATAAGTTTACATACACATTGCAGAATATGGTTTACTGATGCTCAAGAAGGAAACACGATGCATTAAGAGCCGGGGGATGTAAACTTTTGAACAGGATAATTATTTGTAACTTTTTCTTATTTTGATTAACGATCATATTTTTTTCATTTAGTACTGCACTTCAGAAGCTACATAAATACATACATGTTTCTCAGAAGACAAAATAAGGACAATTTACCCTGATCATCCAATTCAAACAGTTTACACCCCCCGGCTCTTAATGCATCGTGTTTCCTTCTTGAGCTTCAGTTTAATTTTGTTAAATAAATACAAACTCTACATTTCAAAATGCCGAATACCTTTTTCTACATATACTAACTCTATCAAAACACAGCAAACCCGATTCAAAATTGAGTCATTCAGTCAAAACATTTGCACTGGTTTTCTATCCAATAGGAACATATAGTCAATCATAGTGCATAGACTGTCAAAATCATAACAATTAATGCCATTACAAAAACTGTATTACTTGTCATGTCTCAGTTCGACCTGTATATAACATACAATATGAGATCCATTAAAAAAATATAATAATAATAATAATTCAGTTAGCTAGTTAATTTGTTGTGTGTGTGAATGTGTGAATTCATTTTAGATAGTATGTGTACCTCATAGTGAAGGAGTCATCAGTACTTTATGGAATGTAAAAGAAAAGTGACAGCATTGCTGCAGTAAAGGCTTTATTGGCAAAATGAAATTGCTGTCAGTGATAAAAACAAACAAACAAAACAAAAAAAAAAACATACAGCCTTTGCCTTTTGCCCCCTACCTCTCATTCTCCCTTGTCAAAATGTCAGAAATTCAGAAAGAGGTTTATTACCAAGTATGTTTATACACACAAGGAATTTGACTTGGTGACAGGAGCTTCCAGTGCAGAAGAAAGTACGGACATAGTGCAAACATACGTGATAGTGCAGGCATACATAGGAATTATACACAGGAACACTACTGTAATATAACACTTATATAGGAAAAACAGAAAATTAAATAATGCACTATATACAGAAGTAGAAATATAGAGGAAAAAACGTCATTGTTTACAGTAAATGACAGCTATATTGCATTTTTTTTTGTTTTTTGTTTTCTTGCATTCTTGTTTTATTTCCTTTTCTAATGTCCTGTTGCAAATAAAGCATTTACTGCAGCAATTCTGTCTCTGTCTCTCCCCCCCCCCATAAACTGTGTCAAAATCATAACAATTAATGCCATTACAAAAACTGTATTACTTGTCATGTCTCAGTTCGACCTGTATATAACATACAATATGAGATCCATTAAAAAAATATAATAATAATAATAATTCAGTTAGCTAGTTAATTTGTTGTGTGTGTGAATGTGTGAATTCATTTTAGATAGTATGTGTACCTCATAGTGAAGGAGTCATCAGTACTTTATGGAATGTAAAAGAAAAGTGACAGCATTGCTGCAGTAAAGGCTTTATTGGCAAAATGAAATTGCTGTCAGTGATAAAAACAAACAAACAAAACAAAAAAAAAAACATACAGCCTTTGCCTTTTGCCCCCTACCTCTCATTCTCCCTTGTCAAAATGTCAGAAATTCAGAAAGAGGTTTATTACCAAGTATGTTTATACACACAAGGAATTTGACTTGGTGACAGGAGCTTCCAGTGCAGAAGAAAGTACGGACATAGTGCAAACATACGTGATAGTGCAGGCATACATAGGAATTATACACAGGAACACTACTGTAATATAACACTTATATAGGAAAAACAGAAAATTAAATAATGCACTATATACAGAAGTAGAAATATAGAGGAAAAAACGTCATTGTTTACAGTAAATGACAGCTATATTGCATTTTTTTTTGTTTTTTGTTTTCTTGCATTCTTGTTTTATTTCCTTTTCTAATGTCCTGTTGCAAATAAAGCCTGCAGCAAACCCCCCATAAAACGTTCATTCTATAAAGCTACTCTGAGATGGGTCATTCAATTTTTGTACTGAATTTCTGCAGCAAAATAAACAAAATACATGAATTTACTAAACCCAAAAAGAAAAAGAAACTGTAGTGTAAAACACAATCTATGATCAATGCAATATACTGTCTATTAAGGTCAGACCTGACATGCAGTTTCTGTAATTCCATTTGATGTTAGTGTTTTTAAGATATTGTGCTATGATTGACTAAATGTTCCTGTTGAAAGATAATAATAATTTGATTTTGAGACATGTTTGCAGTGTTTTGGTAGATGTAGTGAATTGTGCTAGTGTATTATTGTGATTTGAAAATTAGTGTTGGAGTTTAGTTTGCAATGTGTGATTTTGAGCATGAAATTAACTGTTTTGTCAATTGTGTGTTGTAGGTGTGTTGTTGCATTAAGAGTTTATGAAAATTGTTAGAAGTATTGAAAAAATGGTCATATCGATCGTAAAAAACTGTAATGTATCTGATACGATGGTATGTAAAGAAGCACACACCTTACCCCAGCCCACACAGCTGAAGTGTCCTCTGAGAAAGAGAGAAAGTGACTGTGTGAAAATCTCTATCTACTTCATAATATTGTTCTGTGAGCTTCCCAGACTTTATAACAAGTCTCATAATGTTCTTGAAATTGGTCAATGATTGAAAAATATTGTGACACAGCTTAGAGAAATGTACCCAAGGATTTTATATTTTTTGCTCAAGGCTGAGTACAAGTATTTCAACACTTACCAAACCAACAAGACTGTTTCTTTAAGATACTCATCTAAAATACTGTTGCTCTAACCCATAATAAGACTCCTAAACATGAACCTCTCCAATCAGAATAATGACTCAGGAGTTTCTGTCGGTCTGTAAAGCTTTCCCTCTCACGTCTTCCTTATAATATCACAGAGAGAAAACAAAAACAGCCTCAGATAGTTGATTTATGAGGGGTTGCTTTTAACAAGCCTAAACCATATTAAGTTGTAAGAATCATCCTCATAACTGCTCCGCTCTCTATGCATGAGTCTGTACGAGTACATGTGTGTGTGTTTGAGTGATTTATCACTCTATGACCCACTGCTATATCTATAGCGCTGAAATCATAAGCTGAGTGCAGTTAAGTGACGGCACTCTGACACACTAGAAATTCATAGGAGAACATGTTATATGCTGACACAACATCTCAGTTACACAACGTCCCCCTCCTGACACGCAGAATAATTGATTGTATATTAATATGACTATATTAATTAACTATACATTTTATCACTACTACTAAATGAAAAAATAAGAAATATCACTAATATTTCACTGTAAAATAAAAAAGTATAACAATAATAGTAATACTGCAAATAATAGAACTGTACAATTTAAATAATATTTATGGCTGTGTTTATTTCTACATTTTCTAATTTTTATTTTGGCAGAAAACAGCAACGAGCCCTTAAAGCCATATAGTGATTTTGGTTTTATTTCAATCAATTGTGCAGTACATTTCAATGCTCAGTGCTTACATTCCCACTATGGGGGAAAAAATGTTTGGGAAAGGAATGGTTTGGGGGTGCTAAGACAGGGTCACTTTATCAGTATTAACTTCCAGCTTGTGGGCACATTGACCCAGAATACAGCTGAGAAGATCTGTGTGAACACATCTGTGGCCAAGCTCTTCCTAATGAAATATAATAATGAATCTGAGCTATAATCCTTACTGCTTCTCTGTTATGAAGTAAAATAAACAAATAAGTAAAAACTCATTTGAACCTTAAATCAGAACCTTTAGTGCCAATTCAATGACCAATTAATGATACTCATTGATTACATTGTTAATTATATGATCTAGTACTAAACGCTGTTAAACGCAAATGCTAAACGCAATGTAAACAAACTAAATATGAAATCCTTTGACATTCCATACAACTACTGTAAACAGTGTCTGTGCATAATGGGGTCAGGATTGAAGGGGATAAAGTGCATCTTATAATCGAGCCAGATTAATAAGTCGCAGCTTTAGGGCTGTCTGTGTCTGCCTGCATGTATTTGTCCATCTTAAAACGGTCCTCGGATTAAAGCCAAGATAGCGTTCAAGCAAATGTCTTGAGCATTTCAGGTGTTTAGGAGTGCTCAAAACGACCTCGCTCACATCTCTGTTGTTACAGCAAATTCCCTTCATTCTCAGAAATTACAAAAGTAAAAGATTACAGCATGAATCGATTTGCTCTAGAGAGCTTGTGAGAATACATGTTTGCTTACTATGTTTACTATGAGTGATTAAATGTTGCATCAGTATGTCTTGTACTCTGAATTCCTCTCTGATCGGGCTGGATAAAGCTTACAGGACAACATCGACGTCAATGAACCGCAAAACTGATATTCTAAAGGGAAACAAATTCAGTTAGATAAAGCTGTCTTCAGATAATACTATCAGCAAAATATGATTAAATGTTGGTGACAGCGTGATACTGTAGAAAAAAATTCAGAACTAAAATTAGGTTATTATTGACATTTTGCTAAAGAATAAAATAAGAAACCAAATAAGGAGCAAATTTCAGGCATCTTCCACCCCGTGGGAGGCATGAGAAAATGAAATGCTGTAAGAAAAGCATAAACCACGGCTGAGGCTTCCTGTAAAACACCTGCTCATGAATGTGTTTTGCCCACAAGAAGAAGAACGTGTACCATAACTACTGGTCTCAACCCAACTTGTACCTTGTAAAGAATTCATTGCAAATAACAAATATCTTTTGTTCATGAAAACCAGTCAGAGACAAGGAGAGACTTTTGTATATGTGTCTGACCTAATTCTGAGAACTAGAACACCAAATTTAACCTGACACTTATTATAAGAACTGATTACATACACATTTATACGGATCAACAGGTTAATAGACAAATGTACAGGGCTAAATAACTATATCTATCAACCGCACCACCTTCCATTGGTCAAAATGCTTATGCTTCACTTATACCACAATCTAAACCATCACTGTGAATGTAAATCATTCTGTGGCTCAGGCACGTTCGATGAAGGAAACAATGATTCAGCAACTTGTTTTAAATGATTTAGCCGCAATGTGGTCCCCATCACACAGAGGTGTCACAACACTGAAGAAATGTCAGATAATTCGCCTTAAGCGTGACACCACGTGAGATTAACATGACACTGCACTGTGAACAATGTCCTCCGATATTTCTCGCCTCGGCTGAAGTTTTTGTTATGAAGTATGAGAGTGCATATTAATCAGGAAGAAAAATGTGTTCTGTCAGCACCGGTCAAAGGTTTCTGCATTCACACATGGGTGACAAAAGAAGGAGGTGGTGATCATCTAGACCGGAGAGAGGGTTTGTGAAATAAATCAGCATAAATACACACACACACACACACACACACACACACAAATACAAAGACATATGCAGGCTAGACAGGGCTTTTGGGCCCGCTCCAGAAAACAGGGAACGAAGTCTGCACATAGATTAATATTTGTTCTGTACCACTCATAGTTCAGCACATAACACTAAAATAACAACACTGTAACTTTGGACCCCCTGTACCCCGTAACCTCCTTTTCCTTCACTTTAAATGGGTTATATCATAAAAAATTATTTGAAATAAGAGTTTATTGTACTATGCAGACATGTAACTCTAACTTTCAGAACTCAAAACTTCCTCCACAGCCCCAAAAAAAAACAATTATTAAAAATAAACTACAAAAATTCTCATTCAGAAATCACTGAAGTTGTAGGCCTATATAAATACATTATTGCACACATTTCTGAGGCAATGATTGTCTAATCGATATGCAGTAACTTGGTTTGAACATCCAGTGATGCAATTATTTATTTTTTTTTTATTAGGCCTCAACACCAAACAATATGTCTGGCGGAAATCCAATATAGCTCAGCATCCAAATAACAGCATTCCTACAGTAAAGCATGGAGGGGGTAATGTCCTGTTATGAGGGTGTTTCTCTGCAGCAGGGACTGGAGCACTTGTCAGGATAGAAGGAAAAATGGATGGGGAAAAATATCAACAAATCCTTGAGAAAAATCTGCTGCCCTCTGCCAGAAAGTTGTCAATGGGAAGAAGGTTTACCTTCCAACATGACAATGACCCAAAGCACACAGCAAAACTGAGCACACAGTGGTTGAAGGAGAAAAAGCTGAATGTCCTTGCAAGGCCTAGTCAAAGCACAGACTTAAACCTTACTCAAAATCTGTGGAATTACTTGAAGACTGCAGTCCACAAACAGTCACCATCCAACTGAACTGAACTTGAGCAGTTCTTCAAAGAAGAGTGGGCAAATATTGCAAAGTCTAGATGTGTCACAAAGTCATGTGTTGCAAAAAAGATGTGTTGCAAAGTCTCATCCTCCCTTCTAAACCATTACCCTGAACACAGGAGGCCGTAGTGGAGTGTGAGTTGAATTGCCTCTCAAACTTACAGTAGCTTGTGTGTGGAGACTTGATACTGGTTGTAAACTGCAGCTGGCTCACAGACAGCAGAAATACAAACCCTTGGCAAAACTCAAGTGTGAAAAACTATCAAATTGTCGGCCATGACAGGAATAGCTGCAGAGATTAGGGTCTGGCTGCCATGAGACAATAGGTTCATTTAGCCCTGAAGAAACAGTGAGGACTTGTTTCAGAATGTGTGACCATGCTTATTAGAGTTTCATCAGGATGAAGAGAGAAATTAAAATAAATATTCACAAAAAGGACTTAAGTAGACGTGTTAAAGTAGATGTAAGGAGACGTAAATGTTTTACATTTTATACAAAAAAATGGAGTCTAACAAGAAAATAAATAGTCATAAAATAAATAAAATAGTATGATATAATATAAATAAATGATCTACATATTTGATACAATTACATCTTAAAATTCATATATTCAACACAAATAATAAAGAAAAAAGTATCAAATTCTGCTAACTACTTTGCGGGTTATAGAGATTTGACATGATTCCACATTTATGGTGATGCACAGGTGGCACCTCCTGATATTGTGCATTGGATTTATAGTGCAGACTTGCAACAAATACTCATCCAGCCCCTTGTGGCCAACTCTACCTGTGATTGTATGATCCTAAATGTTGCACAAACTCTAAAACTTAATTTTCAGCTATTCAAAATAACTGAACTTAAAAATAAAAAGGGCTTTAAAAATGAAATGTGCATGCAATCAAACTAGCAATTTGCATTATTGAGGCATATTTAGTAGTTAAAGGGATAGCTCACCCAAAAAGGAAGTTCCTGTTATCGTTTAATCATCCTTATGTCATGCCAACCTGTATGACTTACTTTCTAAAATATATTTTGAGAAAGCGTTTTTGTGTCCACACAGTGGAAGTCAATGGTCACCAAACATTGCACCAACATAGTACCAGCATTCTTTAAAAAATCATCTTTTGTGTTCTGCACCATTCACACAGGTTTGGAGCAACATGAGGGTGAGTAATTAATGACAGAATTTTCATTTTTGAGTATGCTATCCCTTTAAATAAGCAAGATTTATCGAAGGCATCACTCATCTTGGTTGGGTGTGTCTTACAGACTGTAATATCTGTTGTTAATTGCACATTTCATGGGTTGACAAGAGTGTGACCGAAGTATGAGTGTTTGTAAGGAAGGGAGCTGACAGTCATGACAAGACTTCAAACACAGGCAGAGGAAACAGACCCAGTAAAAACAAGCCTAAACTTGGCCAGCACCATAACAACCCTATGAAGACACACAGGTGAGGCACAGACATCTGTTGTAAACAAATCGAACAATTCAAAATATCTTATAAACTGATAATAATTCATTATGATGATGAATGTTGTGCTGCTAAGAGAGAGGTGACATAGGTATAAGTGAAAACGCCTTTAGAACATATTATTAAAATCCCCTCACACACACACACACACACACACACACACA
>NW_015549559.1:1599033-1601166 GCF_001515605.1 Sinocyclocheilus anshuiensis | reverse complement strand
CTGTGTGCATGTGACAACAATATCACAAATTCTCCACAAATGTGGCTTATATGGGAGGATTGCAAGAAAAAAGCCACTCCTCAAGAAAGGCAACATGCAGTCATGACTGAGCTTTTTCAAAACGCACCTTGAAGATTCTGAGGCAGATGAGTCTAAAATTGAATTATTTGGCCTCAACACCAAACGATATGTCTGGCGGAAAACCAATACAGCTCATCATCCAAATAACACCATTCCTACAGGAAAGCATGGAGGTGGTAATATCCTGTTATGGGGGCTGCAGCATGCAGCAGGGACTGGAGCACTTGTCAGGATAGAAGGAAAAATGGATGGGGCAAAATATCACTTGAGAAAAGGTTGAAGGAGAAAAAGCTGAATGTCCTTGCAAGGCCTAGTCAAAGCACAGACTTAAACCTTACTCAAAATCTGTGGAATTACTTGAAGACTGCAGTCCACAAACAGTCACCATCCAACTGAACTGAACTTGAGCAGTTCTTCAAAGAAGAGTGGGCAAATATTGCAAAGTCTAGATGTGTCACAAAGTCATGTGTTGCAAAAAAGATGTGTTGCAAAGTCTCATCCTCCCTTCTAAACCATTACCCTGAACACAGGAGGCCGTAGTGGAGTGTGAGTTGAATTGCCTCTCAAACTTACAGTAGCTTGTGTGTGGAGACTTGATACTGGTTGTAAACTGCAGCTGGCTCACAGACAGCAGAAATACAAACCCTTGCCAAAACTCAAGTGTGAAAAACTATCAAATTGTCGGCCATGACAGGAATAGCTGCAGAGATTAGGGTCTGGCTGCCATGAGACAATAGGCTCATTTAGCCCTGAAGAAACAGTGAGGACTTGTTTGAGAATGTGTGACCATGCTTATTAGAGTTTCATCAGGATGAAGAGAGAAATTAAAATAAATATTCACAAAAAGGACTTAAGTAGACGTGTTAAAGTAGATGTAAGGAGACGTAAATGTTTTACATTTTATACAAAAAAATGGAGTCTAACAAGAAAATAAATAGTCATAAAATAAATAAAATAGTATGATATAATATAAATAAATGATCTACATATTTGATACAATTACATCTTAAAATTCATATATTCAACACAAATAATAAAGAAAAAAGTATCAAATTCTGCTAACTACTTTGCGGGTTATAGAGATTTGACATGATTCCACATTTATGGTGATGCACAGGTGGCACCTCCTGATATTGTGCATTGGATTTATAGTGCAGACTTGCAACAAATACTCATCCAGCCCCTTGTGGCCAACTCTACCTGTGATTGTATGATCCTAAATGTTGCACAAACTCTAAAACTTAATTTTCAGCTATTCAAAATAACTGAACTTAAAAATAAAAAGGGCTTTAAAAATGAAATGTGCATGCAATCAAACTAGCAATTTGCATTATTGAGGCATATTTAGTAGTTAAAGGGATAGCTCACCCAAAAAGGAAGTTCCTGTTATCGTTTAATCATCCTTATGTCATGCCAACCTGTATGACTTACTTTCTAAAATATATTTTGAGAAAGCGTTTTTGTGTCCACACAGTGGAAGTCAATGGTCACCAAACATTGCACCAACATAGTACCAGCATTCTTTAAAAAATCATCTTTTGTGTTCTGCACCATTCACACAGGTTTGGAGCAACATGAGGGTGAGTAATTAATGACAGAATTTTCATTTTTGAGTATGCTATCCCTTTAAATAAGCAAGATTTATCGAAGGCATCACTCATCTTGGTTGGGTGTGTCTTACAGACTGTAATATCTGTTGTTAATTGCACATTTCATGGGTTGACAAGAGTGTGACCGAAGTATGAGTGTTTGTAAGGAAGGGAGCTGACAGTCATGACAAGACTTCAAACACAGGCAGAGGAAACAGACCCAGTAAAAACAAGCCTAAACTTGGCCAGCACCATAACAACCCTATGAAGACACACAGGTGAGGCACAGACATCTGTTGTAAACAAATCGAACAATTCAAAATATCTTATAAACTGATAATAATTCATTATGATGATGAATGTTGTGCTGCTAAGAGAGAGGTGACATAGGTATAAGTGAAAACGCCTTTAGAACATATTATTAAAATCCCCTCACACACACACACACACACACACACACACA
>NW_015549559.1:1584872-1591156 GCF_001515605.1 Sinocyclocheilus anshuiensis | reverse complement strand
TCAATGGGAAGAAGGTTTACCTTCCAACATGACAATGACCCAAAGCACACAGCAAAACTGAGCACACAGTGGTTGAAGGAGAAAAAGCTGAATGTCCTTGCAAGGCCTAGTCAAAGCACAGACTTAAACCTTACTCAAAATCTGTGGAATTACTTGAAGACTGCAGTCCACAAACAGTCACCATCCAACTGAACTGAACTTGAGCAGTTCTTCAAAGAAGAGTGGGCAAATATTGCAAAGTCTAGATGTGTCACAAAGTCATGTGTTGCAAAAAAGATGTGTTGCAAAGTCTCATCCTCCCTTCTAAACCATTACCCTGAACACAGGAGGCCGTAGTGGAGTGTGAGTTGAATTGCCTCTCAAACTTACAGTAGCTTGTGTGTGGAGACTTGATACTGGTTGTAAACTGCAGCTGGCTCACAGACAGCAGAAATACAAACCCTTGGCAAAACTCAAGTGTGAAAAACTATCAAATTGTCGGCCATGACAGGAATAGCTGCAGAGATTAGGGTCTGGCTGCCATGAGACAATAGGCTCATTTAGCCCTGAAGAAACAGTGAGGACTTGTTTGAGAATGTGTGACCATGCTTATTAGAGTTTCATCAGGATGAAGAGAGAAATTAAAATAAATATTCACAAAAAGGACTTAAGTAGACGTGTTAAAGTAGATGTAAGGAGACGTAAATGTTTTACATTTTATACAAAAAAATGGAGTCTAACAAGAAAATAAATAGTCATAAAATAAATAAAATAGTATGATATAATATAAATAAATGATCTACATATTTGATACAATTACATCTTAAAATTCATATATTCAACACAAATAATAAAGAAAAAAGTATCAAATTCTGCTAACTACTTTGCGGGTTATAGAGATTTGACATGATTCCACATTTATGGTGATGCACAGGTGGCACCTCCTGATATTGTGCATTGGATTTATAGTGCAGACTTGCAACAAATACTCATCCAGCCCCTTGTGGCCAACTCTACCTGTGATTGTATGATCCTAAATGTTGCACAAACTCTAAAACTTAATTTTCAGCTATTCAAAATAACTGAACTTAAAAATAAAAAGGGCTTTAAAAATGAAATGTGCATGCAATCAAACTAGCAATTTGCATTATTGAGGCATATTTAGTAGTTAAAGGGATAGCTCACCCAAAAAGGAAGTTCCTGTTATCGTTTAATCATCCTTATGTCATGCCAACCTGTATGACTTACTTTCTAAAATATATTTTGAGAAAGCGTTTTTGTGTCCACACAGTGGAAGTCAATGGTCACCAAACATTGCACCAACATAGTACCAGCATTCTTTAAAAAATCATCTTTTGTGTTCTGCACCATTCACACAGGTTTGGAGCAACATGAGGGTGAGTAATTAATGACAGAATTTTCATTTTTGAGTATGCTATCCCTTTAAATAAGCAAGATTTATCGAAGGCATCACTCATCTTGGTTGGGTGTGTCTTACAGACTGTAATATCTGTTGTTAATTGCACATTTCATGGGTTGACAAGAGTGTGACCGAAGTATGAGTGTTTGTAAGGAAGGGAGCTGACAGTCATGACAAGACTTCAAACACAGGCAGAGGAAACAGACCCAGTAAAAACAAGCCTAAACTTGGCCAGCACCATAACAACCCTATGAAGACACACAGGTGAGGCACAGACATCTGTTGTAAACAAATCGAACAATTCAAAATATCTTATAAACTGATAATAATTCATTATGATGATGAATGTTGTGCTGCTAAGAGAGAGGTGACATAGGTATAAGTGAAAACGCCTTTAGAACATATTATTAAAATCCCCTCACACACACACACACACACACACACACAGACTCAGACTTTTCCCATAAGTCTAATGAGGGCAGTCACAGATGAGCCTATTCTTATCCCACCCTAAATGAAGCTTTTTACTAAAGTTTGAGGAGGGGGAAACGGTGTCATGGTCTAGACATCTCTCTCTCTCCCATACACACACACGCACGCACGCGCACGCTATCTACTTAGCTATCTAAATGGGGACATTACATAGACTTCTATTGTTTTTATATACAGATAGTTATACACTTTTTAACCTAAACCCACTCACTTTCTGCATTTTTACAATTTCAAAAAATGTATTTTTATACCAGTTGAGGACGAGGATGTTTACAAATGAGGACGTTCCCAAATTGAGGTTTTTGGCGATTTTGTCAGGTTTTGCTCACTTTTGGGTACAAATTTGTCCCAAAATATGGTTAAGTAGGTACACACACACACACACACACACACACACACAAAGAATTTAAGTATCCAGACTTTTGGAGAAAGAAAGTATTTGTGATTGTGAGGAGCTTTTACCATGTCAGTTTTTGGAGAAAATAAATAAATAAATAATAATAATAATAAAAATAAAACAAATAAATAAATAAATACAAAAATTTTAAATAAAATAAAATAAAGAAAATAAACTAAAGGAGAACACAGTCTATAAATAACCAGCAAACAAACTATTGTTAAATGGCTAGTTCAGACTCTAGATTTTGATTGGATGAGCCACTTTTGAAATGCAGATAAACACACACCTGTTACCACACATTCTACATTAATGGCACACATTGCTATGTTGCTTGGCAACATAACAACCTATATTTAGGCTAATATACTATATTACTTTGGCGGAAGAACTGTTTATTGTGATTATTATGGTGAATATACTCTGCTTCAGGCTTAAAACGGTTAGATCAATGTAACAGATAGTCTCTTGTAGCTTACTGCTTTGATAACAACAAAAATAAATAAATAAATTAAATGTACTTAAATTAAATAAAAATATACCATGCAAGTTAGATTCAAGTTACATATGAAATTGTTTGTGTTGAAAAATGTAGTGTGTACATTTAAGAAACACTTGACGATGGCAGGTGACACTACGGCCTGTGAATCACAACAAATAAAACAAGTGCCCATGTACAGATCTCACACACACACACACACACACACACACACACACACACACACAGAGTGACGTTCTGTGGTTGCCACCCCAGATACAATGGACCTGCTGTGTTGACAACTCAACTGCGAAAGAGCTTAACCTCCGCTCCTGAAGGTCAGCTCATTACCACAGCAACAGCCCACATCCATGATAACGAGCCACATTATCAGAGCGATATGAAAATCACACAAACAGGCAAATTGACTTTTGTGTTCACACTCAAACACACACACACACACACACACACACACACACACACACCTCAACACACACACACCTCAACACACACTCACACAGTGGGTAAGTAAGCACCACAAGCGCAAAAAACTCTGAACCGTCAACATATCAGTAAGAGATTGAAAAATATGACACAAGTTTGCATGTGTGAGAGAGAGACTGGAGGAGGCGCTTTCAGTCTGAGAAGGAGCGAGCTGAGGGGGGACATGTTTAGCGGTGTGTAATTGGCTAGAGGAGGAGGGATGTCAGCAGGTGGAGAGCCATTGTTCTCTTTGATGGGATTATTTGCACTTCTCACAACTGGAAGCCCAGGTAACATCAGGAGGAGCAATTCATGCTTGTAATATACAGATTTAGATCTCTCTCTCTCTCTCTTCTCTTGTTCTGTCTCTTGTAATTGCTCTCGCTCTGTAATTAGAGCAAAGTGTGACACACACTTGCTGGGTCCCCACTCAAATCGCTCAAGGAAAAAGTAAGCAACAGCACACAAAGAACAATATCCCAATTTCACACATTGCTCACCCTGTTTTGTTATAAAACTTTTCTTTTTTCTGCTCTGTTTCAATTGTATTTATCATTAAATTTATTTAAAAGTGCACACTATCCAAACTAACCAAAAATAATTAGTGAAAGAGGAGGGTTTGATGAAAAGCTGTTAACTGTTTAATATATTTATTTATTATTATTATTTATATATATATATATATATATATATATATATAGTAATTAAAAAGTTACACTATTATTATTATTATTATTATTGCATGCTCTCCCCATGCTGACGTTGTTTTCCTCCAGGTGTTCCAGTTTCCCCCACAATCCAAAGACGTGCAGTGAACTGGAGACAGTAAATTGCCCATATGTATGAGTGAGAGTGTGAATGGGTATGTTTGTGCTAGGCCTGCGATGGACCTGCCAGATGCCCAGGATGATTCCCTGCCTTTGGCCCGAGAAGCTGCAATAGGCTCTAGCTTCCCCATGACCCGTGACAATTATGATGATTATTAGTATTATTAAATAAGAAAAGTAAGTTAATTGTGAGTGAAAGAGATAGGGAGGGAAAAGGAAGAAAAGGGATCATACCAATGGACATATCTGAGTGTGCAGAAGATAGAGGTCCATATGGTGCAGGGTTGATCCAAAGTAATTCTGAAAGCTTAACCATGCTGTATCCTGATAAAGAGGTCAGGAACAAACACATCCAGCATATGTTTTGTTCTCGCTCTCTCTGTCTCTTTTTCTTCTTTTTTTATGCCCCTCTTTCTCTCTATCACTAACTCTTTCCTGAAATTAACAATCCTTAAGAAGATGCCTAACAACTGTTTTCACTGACACACTGACTCACAACTCTACATCCCATATATTGGAGGCTTTTGCATAGTCTATATACATTCATGCCTGTATTTCCTGCTCTTGTTAAGCTAATATATATTAATATAGCATACCAGAACTAATTAGTTTTGCAGTGTGATGGGTAAATTGTGAATGAACTTTCCATCGATTCGCACTGTTACATATTAGCTCTGCATAATCAATGGATAAAATGAGCCTGGTGCTCATTAAAGAGAAAATTACCACATGGATCAGTTCTGATAGCGCAGACTAAAGGTTAGAGCTGTGAAATGTGTTGCTCCGCTGAGACGCAGAGTTTGTGTGTCAGTATTGGTCTGTAATGGCTTTTGACTGTACTCTAAAATATTCTGACCTCATGGTGAAATTTCTGTATCTGTGAACCCTCTTGGTTTAGATTAGGAGATGAATACATTCTACAAATAATGTGTTTAAAGACATTACGGTGTTCTCATTTCAGGGTTTGAGTTTTGTCTACTGGGGCAGTCCAGTTGGCTGGTGTGTGATTCATCTGTGCCCACATCAGCCGTATCGAGTGCTGAATCGATGCTTCAGAAAACACAACGCCGCTGTGAGTGTTCAGCATCCTTTCGAGTCTGGCCTGCATCTCTGGCTGTTAGAGCTGATCAGATTAGCATTGTGGGAATATTGCTGCGAGACCACCCCGGTGTGTCAGCGATACTAGTACATTTGATTGTTTTGTGCAGACCGGTGCACTCTGCCCTCTGCAGATAAGAGGTCATGCAGGTCACATAAACAATGAGGGAGAAAAGCAGATAAAGATTCAATAAGAATTAGAAATAAAAATGAAGCAAACGAGGCAGCATAAAAGAAGGAAAGCGAGCGAGAAAGAGGGGGGTGAATTGGAGCGGCTACTCAGGAATAAAGCCAAATGTTTGCTTCTCTCAGCTCTCATTACAAATTAGAAGTATTTCAGGGATGAAAGAGAGAGAGGGGAGGGGGAGACAGAAACAGGACGAGGGCGATTTGCAAATGAATGCAGTAGTAGTTGTGGAAATATAATCGTGGCTCCCATCTTGGTTGATCGGGATAAATGACATCTCCACTCATGGGAAGGGAAACACTCGCTCTCTCTTAACAGAATACACATTCACAACACTTCTCATCTACATACCCAGGCAACTACTGCGAAAGTGTCAAACAAACGAATTAATAAAAAAATGAACATTCACTTAGATAAAGGCCAGGGCTTCAAGGTTAGGTGGGAATATGGCTTGAAGTGTCCAGTAATTAAACTGAAAATCCTGTCATTATTTACTCACTCTCATGTTGTTCCAAATTTGTATGACTAAAATTCCATTGACTTTCATTGTATGGACAAAAACACTGAGACATTTAAAAAAAATATATATAATTTTTGCTCCACAAAAGAAAGACAGTCATAAGGGCCTTTCGCACCGCTTTAGTTCCAGAACTAAATGTACAGTACTAAAGTACTGGGATGATTTTGCGCGAACTATTTCCACGTCAGTGTCCGTCCATCTATCGCTGTTCTCCATACTTGCGAAATAAGTTGACAATGTTTACAGTATGTTTACCCGGCGTTTTAAATCATGGCGGGTGAGGGTTGTTTTTGTACGCGTTTGGCCAATCAATGTCTACTTACGTCACGATTAGTACCAGTTGTGCTGGTTAGACCCTGCTCCGGAGTAGGAGCTAATTTGGTTCTCGAAAAAGGCAGTCCGA
>NW_015549559.1:1575631-1584776 GCF_001515605.1 Sinocyclocheilus anshuiensis | reverse complement strand
TCGTATGCGTTTGGCCAATCAATGTCTACTTACGTCACGATTAGTACCAGTTGTGCTGGTTAGACCCTGCTCCGGAATAGGAGCTAATTTGGTTCTCGAAAAAGGCAGTCCGGCACTAAAATCGCACCCAGTTCCGGCGGTGCGAAAACGCCAAAAAGTGGGTAGTTCCACAATTAGTTCTGGTACTATGAAAAGGTTCCCGCGGTGCGAAAGGCCCTATACAGGTTTTCAGTTTTTTCAATGAATTTTCAATTTTCAAGCATCAGATCAGTCTCATTTTGGGAGAAAGAAACAGAGGGTATGCGAGAGAGAAGTCAGTCTTTAAATATGATTTCAGACTGACACAAACACGCTGAGTGAGTGAAACCCATTAGGGTTGCATAATCTCCCTTTTCTGGGCTATAACAATGATTTGAGTGGAGGATTGCTTGGGTTTTGTGGGGCTGGGACATTGATTCAGCTCAGCATTCAGAGTAGTAAATCAAGTCCAACTTCCTATCCTGAGGCCTATTGGCGTAATTCAGCCTGTCTCTGCCATACTAGTCAGTTAGTTTAGAGAGAATACATTCAATACATTGAGCGATCCACTGACAAAGCATAATGAATTACATAGCTTTAAAGTCACAAACACGCTCACACACGCACACATACGCATGCACAGAGGGACCCGGTTTTAGAGGGAAATTATAAAATCTCATTACTGTGAACCTCACAGGTTGTAAGCATTAACCTAGTGGTTTTATGAGGCATTTATGGAACCAAATAAGATGTACTTTTTTATCAAATTCCATTAAAGCTGATTAAAAAAAAATTGCAAGTTACAGGAGATGACGTTGTAGTGGAATGCAAGCATTTTATTTGAAATGAGTGTTCTTTGAAAATGCTAACCAGTTATTGCTTTCCCCCTTCCTTGTCCCGCTCTTTTAACACATACACACACACTCCCTGTTAATTACTCGCATGCTGTAGTTTCTCTCCAGCTCTATAATTTCTGTAATAAGATAAACTAGTATACATTTTTATGTAAGATTTTAAGGAAAGGTTTTCTCACATCTAGAGGACAAATAAGAGACTACAAACAGCTGGTCAAGTCTTTCAACGGTTGTCCCATAGTAATCTGCATTAGTACCACTGCAGAAGAGTTCAATGGGTCAAACTCTTTAAGTGTCTGTAGGGAAAGATTTAGCTCTACTCACGGGCGCTGGCTACCTGCGACACTCACACACACATACATATGTATTTACCTATATTTGTGTCTCTTACATATGTACATTAACTACACATGAATTTATTTATTTTTTTTGAGAATGTTTAAAACACATTTACAACTGAAAACTGTGCATGTAGTATTTTTTTTTTATTATGTGGTAATCACTTCATAAAAGGAACAATACAAATGTAAATGTACTGTGTCTCATATATATATATATATATATATATATATATATACATACAGTACATTTTGCATAACACCAGCCTTAAAGTTACTATGCAGCAACAGAGCTCAGTTTGGCATAACTTGTTCAAGAAAAGATTCATTTCTAAAAATGACACCAAGACATAAATTTATGATATATTATAAGAAATTGTGGATTCAAATCATCCACTTCCCGTGAATTTACACATTTATAAAAGTTTCAACAATTATGAAATACATATTGCACAATACAAAGCAGCTTATGTAGCTTGGTTTGTAGCTGTAGATTTGAGAATAATATTCATACAAGACTCATAAATTAAACTAATGAGCATGATAAGTACTTCTTTAGAAATCCAACTTTAATCTGGAATAAGACCATTCCACATAAAAAGCCGAGCCATATGTCGTATGTGAGAGTGAGGATGCATTTGTGTGTGTGTGATCATCTAACCTGAGCAGGCTCAGAGGGTTATCTCACAGAATGCCTCATTCTCAAAAGAGGGTTTTACAAGGAGGGAGGGAGAATTGGTTTCCGCATGTCCTTCAAGGAATTACACTAACACACAATTGGCTTAAAAAGGATTTTCATCCTTAATCTACAGTTCTGTTAAAGTCTTTCTTTTGTTAAGTTTATGTTCACAATGTGTTGTGATCTAAGCAAGCTCTTTTTCATTGTGATAGATTTAAAATGTCCTTTTCATCATCCAGCACAACGCAACCCCCCTGACCTGAGCCATCTTCATGAGTGATGCTCTGTGTAATATAACCAAAGTCTGTGTGAGAGAAAGATTTCACATGCTGCTCTTACTGCCTTCAATAAATAAGAGACAGCGTTCAGCAGAAATGCAGTGAAGAGTGGAAGGATAACCCTTACGGCTAACACAATCTAACCTGAGCAGGCTCAGAGGGTTATCTCTCAGAAGGCCTCATTCTCAAAAGAGGGTTTTACAAGGAGAGAGAGAGGATTGGTTTCCGCATGTCCTTCAAGGAATTACACTAACACACAATTGGCTTAAAAAGGATTTTCATCCTTAATCTACAGTTCTGTTAAAGTCTTTCTTTTGTTAAGTTTATGTTCACAATGTGTTGTGATCTAAGCAAGCTCTTTTTCATTGTGATAGATTTAAAATGTCCTTTTCATCATCCAGCACAACGCAACCCCCCTGACCTGAGCCATCTTCATGAGTGATGCTCTGTGTAATATAACCAAAGTCTGTGTGAGAGAAAGATTTCACATGCTGCTCTTACTGCCTTCAATAAATAAGAGACAGCGTTCAGCAGAAATGCAGTGAAGAGTGGAAGGATAACCCTTACGGCTAACACAAATTCTTAGAATGACAGAAAGCTCAACTTGTCTATCTGCCAGCGAGCAAATCCTGCCGGTGCAGTGATGGGGTGATCAGTTCAGACGCTTTACTCTTCACATGCAACACACACTCGTGTACATACACACTCTTAATGCATGCGTATATTGTAAGTATGGTAATTGTTCTCAAACTGTACGTCATATGTCCCTGATTACACAGATTTATGATTCCTGAGCGCACTGATACCAACCCATACTAAAACACACACAATCGATAATGGCTCCGTTATACAACAGCAACAATAGGAAAATGTTGCCATTATACAGATATTTATACCCAGTCCACTATGCTGATTTCACTCCTCATTTATAGGGGCTCCCTCATAAATCCTCTGCAGGCTAATGTGGCTGCTAATGCACAGTAAACGACCAAACGCCTTATCGATCACGTCCTCTGAGGGCTTTTTTAACACCTTTAAAAGTTAGGACGACACAAAAATATTCAAGGAGAAACGTGCACTTTCAAAGTCTAAAGACACAGGGGACAAAGCTTTTAACAATTATTTTCTGACATCCAAATTGCCTTAAATTGGTGCTTTGATGACAAGTTTGGTTTTTATTTTTATTTATTTATTTTTTTAAATAGTCATATTACCATGTGGTAAAACAAAATCAATCAGTCAATCAATCAATAAAAATATGTTGCCACAGATCTTTTATATTAATCACACTTATTCTTGATTCTTTACACTGGTTCTGTTTTAGATGTTATGATTTAAATATAATTCCATATTGCTAATATAATAAATACTAAAATTAGGGTCACATAACATTACCAATGGTTTGAGAGAAAGAGGGAAAATATTGTAAAACTGAAATATTTTTTACAATTCAAGTCTTGTCTGGAGCGTCTTTGACGACAATCTGTTTAGACCAGCGATTCATTTATTTTTCTTAAAGCAGTGATTTTTTTCCCCAGAGTTCATTCCCATATATTATGTAGTTTTTAAATAGGGGATAACAAAACTCCTCCTCATTGATGGACAGATTGAAAGAATGTGTTCATCTAAAGAAACATTTTCCCCCTTCCCCTGTATTAGCATATGTTAAGCCATGCATGGGATATGTTGAGATCCAGCAGGCATTATGAGGTATATTCATAGGTGGGAAAAATGTGTGAATTAATGGTGACGAGCTACATTTGAGCAAAACGACTTTGCGTCTTTGTCTCCTTCTTTAAATGCAATTGCCATGAAAATAAACAATTAATCTGTTTCCCAAAGGAATTCCAAGCTGTCTGGTAGAGGTTGACAGCTGAGTTTCGACTGTTGTTGTGCAGTCAACAAACAATTTTCCCTGGCTTCACTGGCTCTCAAAGGAAAAGTCTCTGTCTCCCCCTCTCTCTCTCTCTCTCTCTCTCTCTCTCACACACACACACACACACACACAGAGAGAGAGAGAGAGAGAGAACTGGCAAAATTTTTCCACAAATATGTTAATCCTTTATGTCATAAACTGTGGCATGTTTGAAAAACCTCAGTGCTCAACATTCTGTCTACACTAAACCTCTATCCCTGTCATAAGGCTGAGTCATTACACACATTGAACTCTGCAAACCATGACACCCAGTAACACAACACTCACACCTTATGAAGCATGTGGTGAGCTATTCTCATATTTCATGGACATAATGTGTATTATGCTGTGTAATAAGGGAAATGCATGATTTGGTATTGCATGTGCTCAAAACAATGAACAAATCTATGAGTCATTCAAGCCATCTCACACATATATTATTAAGTAGGTGGTTTTAGAAAGACCTTTATACTGGGCTGTGGGAAAATATTTTAATGGTATTGATCAGTGTTCAAATGTAGTGATCACTAAGAGGATCATACATTTAAATAAAGAGAGCAGTGGTATGTGAGATCTTATAAATGCACTAAATATCTATCTTCTATCTATCTATCTATCTATCTATCTATCTATCTATCTATCTATCTGTCTGTCTGAGGCTAGACAGTTTGGAGGAAGTAAACAACAGGCTGCTCATTAAGGGGTGGAGTCATGTCTATCAAACTGCTAAACCCAGAGTTGCCGGGCGTCTTTGATCCTATACTGCTGAAGCAAATGAATACTCAAGAGTCTCTCATTTTGGTTCTGCTGAGAAGATAAAAATACTATATTTTTAAAGGTTTTAACACTGTAATAAACCGCAATAAACAACAGGGAAAAGTGTCATTAATAAACCAAGCTGTCATGCACAAGCCTTAAAAATATAACCAGATTAACAGATATGTCTTATAAAAGATATAGCATAAAATAGATTTTATTATAACAAACAAACAAACAAACAATCAATCAAACAAACTTTTGTGTGTTTTGAGTGTAAGTTCACAATACGAGTTTGAACTTTTTAACCCAGCTGTAAAATCTCAGGTGAAAGATCAGTGTGTGTAGAGTTTGTAATGATCTTAATTCATATTTATTAAGAATATATTAAAACACCTTCTTTATTTTCATTGCAAAATTTCACATAATATTGAAAACATAGAAATACTAAAAGAAAAGAAAAAGAAAAGAAAAGAAGGGGTGTCTGTGCTGAGGAGGATAAGAGAGGAAAGAGAAACACAAAAGAGGGTATATAACTGGTCTGTCTAAGTTATGGATAGCGCTGAAAGCTGTATGCTGTCTCCCGCTCACACACGGTTCGACAGGCAAGAATAGAGCCCCTCTGATAATAGTATCACTAATAAACTGCAAGCCAAATTAGTAACATAGGAGGTCTTTTATCGCTCGTTCTAGGAAGAGATGAACAAGAAAAAGAAAGGGGGAGGGAAGGTTGTAAAGGTGGGGGCTGAGAGCGAGAGAGATGAGAACAGATGAATGAATGGATGTTAAAGGGCCATATACAGTGTATACACTCAACAGAACTATACCATTCACTGTCACTGTCTGTTCAGGCCGTTATTTAAGCGATATGTATATGCACTGCTGAGAAATGGTCTTGCCAACTATTCTGTTTAGAGCTAATACAAAATTGAAGATAATATAATTCTGATGATTATACTTATTTTTTCTAGTATTCTGTATTTGCTATTAATACACACTCTGGAGTTGCACTACTCTGTTCTGATCTATACGGCCTATGTTTAATCGGGATGGGTTGGAACGCTGTTCCAAGCATGTGTGTGATATGGTTGAACCGCTGGTTTAATGGGCAGATGTGTGTGATATGTTTAAACCGCTGACTGAACAAGCAGACGCTCTTTAAATCTCTCTTAATAGGCAGATGTGTGTGATATGTTTAAACCGCTGACTGAACAGGCAGACGCTCTTTAAATCTCTCCAGACTAACAGACCAATTGTCACAACATTTGTTTTCCAGATTTTTGCATTCCTTTGACGTACTGGAAAATTTATAATGGCAACAAAATGCACTTCTACTCTATATTTACACCCGTTTCACTAAAGAACCGCTCAGTGGGTGTAACTTTGTTTTTACTTCTTCTTCAAAAAAGTAAATATAATGATCGCAAAATCCAAATAATGTATTTGTGAAATCATGTCAACGTGCTTGATTTTCCTTCTTAAATTTGAAAACCTCATGCGGAACCTGAACAGGCTTGATTAGGTCATTAAAAGCATAAATGTGTCTCAAGCGCTCAACCAAATAGGATGAGGGCAATATCGGTGGCCTAATATACTATTTAAAGACTTCGGTTAAGATAAATGGTTGAGGGGAAAAGAGAGAAAGTAAGAAATGGAAGTAAAGAAGATAAACACTTTAGAGAAAGAAAAGGTCATGGCGAGCAGTTGATTTGAAAAGTTGCTAAGATCTCACAAAGGCCAATGACATCATCAGGTAGTGAAGTGTGGGGCAGAGAGAGGCACAGAGGCTGCTTACCCAAGACCATAATTACATTTGCTCTAAACAGCCAAAAGCTCCACAGCTTGCGCTGAATAATTTTCAACCATTTCAGAGGTATGTGTGTGTGTCTGTGTGAAAAAAAGAGAGAGGGAGAGAGAGAACGAAAGACAGAAAAAGGAAGGGAGGGGGGATTAATCAGCTCTGTTTGTGGTGGCTTCCCCTTTATTACGACATTTTTTGTTCACGCCAAGCTTTATTACCAAAAACATAATGTAACCTTCTTGTTATGTTCATGTGTATCTCTGTGTGTGTGCATCAAAATTCAAACAGCACCATTTTTACCACTTTTGGAGATTGTTTCGTGTGGAAAACGTACTAAACTCTTAACATCTAAAAATGTTTTTTATTCTCACTTGCACCCTCTCTCCCTCCCTCTCAGCCTCCATTCATCCCCCTTCTTCATTGCAAGAGAATATAAAGGCTTTGCAGTGCATGTAGGGAAGACATAGCGCCTAGCCAGCATGAATGGAATGCTATTAAGTTATTCACATAATGAATCTTAGAAATGCTTGGGAAAGAGCGATTTACATTCACCCCTCTCTCGCTCTCTCTCTCTCTCTCTCTCTCTCTCCCTCTTTCGCTTTTCTTAATTTTTTTAAATTTAGAACTTGAAGTGAACGATCATACAACAAGGAATACAGCAAATTAGCTTGATATTGCTGCATTGTGTATCTTTAATCTTTAAAACTATGCCTGAAATTATTAGTATACACACACTTCTTTATGGCAGGAAGTTTTACACTTTTTGAATGTCATAAAACACACAACCCATTCAGCACATATGACGTGGCTATTCTATGGGGGTGACAGATTCTCCAGGACTATGATATCTGGCTTTGTGGATTTCTCCTGACACGCTATTGCCTACAAACACACATTTACACAATGCGTCAAGCACATTCACTTCCACACAAGCATCTTAAAGCTACGATACCTCTGTGGCTTTTAGCTTCTACGCTACAGTGTGCACAAACAGCCACACTGCAGTTTCAACCATTTCAGAGGTATGTGTGTGTGTCTGTGTGAAAAAAAGAGAGAGGGAGAGAGAGAACGAAAGACAGAAAAAGGAAGGGAGGGGGGATTAATCAGCTCTGTTTGTGGTGGCTTCCCCTTTATTACGACATTTTTTGTTCACGCCAAGCTTTATTACCAAAAACATAATGTAACCTTCTTGTTATGTTCATGTGTATCTCTGTGTGTGTGCATCAAAATTCAAACAGCACCATTTTTACCACTTTTGGAGATTGTTTCGTGTGGAAAACGTACTAAACTCTTAACATCTAAAAATGTTTTTTATTCTCACTTGCACCCTCTCTCCCTCCCTCTCAGCCTCCATTCATCCCCCTTCTTCATTGCAAGAGAATATAAAGGCTTTGCAGTGCATGTAGGGAAGACATAGCGCCTAGCCAGCATGAATGGAATGCTATTAAGTTATTCACATAATGAATCTTAGAAATGCTTGGGAAAGAGCGATTTACATTCACCCCTCTCTCGCTCTCTCTCTCTCTCTCTCTCTCTCTCCCTCTTTCGCTTTTCTTAATTTTTTTAAATTTAGAACTTGAAGTGAACGATCATACAACAAGGAATACAGCAAATTAGCTTGATATTGCTGCATTGTGTATCTTTAATCTTTAAAACTATGCCTGAAATTATTAGTATACACACACTTCTTTATGGCAGGAAGTTTTACACTTTTTGAATGTCATAAAACACACAACCCATTCAGCACATATGACGTGGCTATTCTATGGGGGTGACAGATTCTCCAGGACTATGATATCTGGCTTTGTGGATTTCTCCTGACACGCTATTGCCTACAAACACACATTTACACAATGCGTCAAGCACATTCACTTCCACACAAGCATCTTAAAGCTACGATACCTCTGTGGCTTTTAGCTTCTACGCTACAGTGTGCACAAACAGCCACACTGCAGTTCTCATAGATTCTCGCTGATTAGAAAGGTTCTTGCTGCATACCATAAAAATCTGCGTAACAGTGTTTTTTCTCAGCATCATTGCTGTACAGATTTCTTTCTTTTCTCTTTTCCGCACTGCCTGACCTGATCTGTTTTCTCTAGTGAGGGATCTATTTTATAGATATTTTTGTGTGCCTGGCACATGTAGTCATCAATGGCAGTGCCTTTGTGCTTGTGTTGTGAACACCTGTCTGCTCTGATCAGCCAGTCCCTCCAGCTGGGAACAGGCAGGCTGAACATGCAGCCTCTATCTGACACTGACAAGAACAAGATACTATAGATCCGACCCTGGCATCCTGGGATGATGACGGGAGTTAAAATATAGGATTATTAAACAAAATAAAATAAAAAAAATTTTTTTTAAATTGACCGTCTCGGTTACTTATGTAACCCTCGTTCCCTGAAGGAGGGAACGGAGAAGTTACGTCAGTCGTGACTGACAAATTGGGATCTCGCCCGAGAGCCCAATCACCTTCTAGTGTTAACTAAACAAGCCAATGACAGTTGGC
>NW_015549559.1:1569631-1575415 GCF_001515605.1 Sinocyclocheilus anshuiensis | reverse complement strand
TCGGGCGAGATCCCAATTCGTCAGTCACGACTGACGTAACGTCGAACGTGACTGACTGAAAGGGAACAAACATTCTCTGCAACTTACTACAATTTTATATGTGTACACTTTTATTGCAATACAGTATTAATTCAAATATTTAACATATTTATTAACATTTTTTTTCCTTAAATCAGCACTATGTAACTTTTTCTGTGGTCAAAATTTGCAAATATTAATTAAATAATATACAGCATTTTAACAAGGTGAACAGATCACAATGGAAATCACTTTTCCTGATTTAGTATCATGATGTTCTATTCACTTACATAAAGCAATCCATATTACAATAAAAAAAAAAAATCAGGGCTTTCAGGTCAAAGTTTCCATGTTAGCTCATGTGATTAAGTAACAGTTGGCTTATCATTATTTTATTAAAAGTAATTTAAAGTAAAAGGACTTTTAATGATGATAACTAAACTTAAAGGCACAATATGTAAGATTTTTTTATTAAAATATCCAAAAACCACTAGAACAGTGTTATATATTTTGCTGACTTGTGCACTTACATTATCCCAAATGTTTCGAAGAATATTTAAATCCAGAGAAATAAGCAATTTTAACTAGTGACACGTGTCCATAACCATAACCCCTCTATTTCCGGTTTTGTTTCGTAGAAAACATGGAAACACCAAAGACGCTTTAATATGTTGTGTGTTTTAATAGACAGGTGACGACCGCACAGAGTAGCATTATAACAGAACTTTCAAATGTATCTAGTATGATAAAACAGCGCTGCTTTTTTTCCCCCACATACACACAACCGGAAGGAGCGGAAGTGGTTGACTGTGGCATAATAAATGCTCCGCTGCTTTCGAGCCGTGTGTCATGCTCGTTCAGCGGCCTCGTTTCGCTTCGACGGCTTTCAGCCTCACCCTGCTTCATTCTATTACGTTAATAAATCATTAGCTCATCCATGAACATGATTTCTGCCCGAGTCCCATTGGATTGCATTGGCTGTGGGGATGAAGACTACAACTCCCATGATTCCACACTCAGTCACTGCCGTCATCAAACTATGCCTTTGTCTCTGTTTATTTTGAATACGCGCCCTCAAGCGGCGAAAATTACATATTGTGCCTTTAAAGTAAATCAAACATGATACACATAATACACAGACGTATGAAGAAAATAGAAAATATGAAGGGATTTTCAGGATTTTCCCGAAATAAGTGCTTATTTTTAAGTTCTGTGAATCACTATATTATAATGTCGCTTGTTTAATAGCTGTGGTATGAGTCAGGTCTCCTGTGACAAATTTCCTGGAAAATGTGAACTAATTATCTAGTTTGCTGTAAATATGAAGGGAAAACAACATCTGGCAAAACAGTATTACTCTACCATAATATCTAACGACTGAATGACCACACTGCATTGTCTGTGATTCCAGCATTGTGCTGTTTACAGCAAGACCTGGAAGTGTTATGAGCTTTTCTTCACTGAGGTCATAACTACTAGCATTTCTGGAATTCTGGGAACTTTCCCATCTGTGTTTCTCCTGTATGTCTAGCAGACCTTGAGCAGGTCTGAAATCATCTACCAGCAAGGTTAATAAACTTAACCTGTGATATTATACCATGCACATAGTGAGAGGGAGAGTTACAGAGAGAAAGGGTGAGAAAGATATTTAGTAACAAGTAGCCCGACCACATGAAACACTCCTCCCACGCCCTGTCAGCTATAAGTCATCAATCCTTCTTCCTTCCACCCAAAATGGATTTTTTTGCCTCACAGATGTAAATAATGGTCAATGTTTGCACAGTGATGAACACATTTTTTTATCAGTTTTTCATGGAAAACAATTTGGCCTTGAATGAAGAGTGTTTGTATTTGAGGTACACATATGAAAGGCTCCATTTATTGCTGTTCAGATGAAACTGACCTGCCTTGCTCTGATAAGAGGTTACATCAATATACGACCTCACACAAAAACAACATGCAGACAAACAATGACATTCAGTGTGTCTCACACAGCTCTTTTTCCTCCTGTTCGTTGCAGACATTTTGGGTTGGAGGCAGCGTGGGGATCTTTTCTGTCCTCAAATTGTTTTTTTGCTTTTTAATATACAGTCTGTACACAAAAGAAATGCTCCATCCCACCACAGTCATGTTTCCTGTGCTGAATATCCTGTAAAAAGGAGGTTAGGACTTAATCCAGTTTGGCTGAGACACACAGTGGGCCTCGCTCAGAGCGGCTGTTGCGATTGCTGTTTAGAGATCTCCTGTCTTCCAGATCCCAGTCATGGGTTTTAACACTCCAAAAGCAGGCCAGTTTGCAATCTTAACAGCTATAAAAAGTGGGATTATCACCTTGCTTGTAAAGACAGCAGCCCATTTGGAAGAAGTGTAAAAAATAAACGACAGGAGCAGATCTCCAGCCTATGGATGCTTCTGTCAGAGCAGGTGTTTGGCAACTAACTGCTTCTGTATGCTCAGAGCTGTATGCTCACACCCAGTCACAGACAGGACATTTTTACAACAAAAACTTGTGCAGGATCATCTTTTTCTTGCCCTACAGTTTCACACAGTAGCTGAGTGTTAAAACAGTGCTGTTCCAGACTGGGATTAGACCCCCGGTGCTGAAGACAGGAGAAAGGCCATGTGAGGTATGTTTACTCAGCAAACAGAACTCAAGTCTAGGCAACGACAGTGGTCAGCCTTGCTCAGCATTGGTCACTGCAGCTTCCAAATCAACTTATAGATCCCTCTATCCTGCGTCCGTAGAGAGGGCAAGGGGTCACAACACAGTAGGGGATTGTGGGAATGATTGTTCTCCAAGGAGTAGTGTGGTGTATCTTTCATCGTTAAAGGACCAGTTCGTTCTTATTAGTAACTGCCCAAACATGCTATGGCGAGATGCAGCCTTTTATATGGGGGTTTTTGAAAGGACATGACAATTTGCCATTTTGACTAATAACTGGACCAAATAGGGCTTAGCCTTCAGAGGTCAAAGGGCCTAGCCCAACCCGATCCAGCCCAGTAAGTACCCAAGCATATACAGCACTTAGAGATACAGAATAGAAGAGAATGACAGAGAAGATAGATAGATAGATAGATAGATAGATAGATAGAACGACAGAAAAAAATACAGACAGAAAGAACAACAGAACAATAAACAGATAGAATGACAGTATAGATATGAATGTGTAGATGAATAGATAGACAGACAGACAGACAGACAGACAGGAAGAACAATATAGACTGAATGATAAAACAATAGCTAGATAGATATTACCAGATTGTTTTAATTTCTGATTCAGGACATTGGGCAGGTACTGTGACCTTTGTTTCATAAGGCAGATGCATCAGAGCATTAACACACTCAATCAGGCTTGTACTAAATCTGCCAGCTGAGTGGACCCAGCTGCTGTGTGTGCTGGTGTGTGTGTGTGTGTGTGTGTGTGTGTGTGTGTGTGTGAGAGAGAGAGAGAGCGAGAGAGACTGTGTGTGGGGCATATTTTGTGTGCACACGTGTGAGTGTGTGTGACAGTTCCAGACACTAATCTTGCCCTTGAGCTCTTTTTATCATGGTTCCAGTTTAACCTTTGACCCATCAAGGATGAGGGATCTGCAGGGAACATTATTGATGAATTCCATATTTGCCAGAATGGAGTATCGTATGTGTATGTGTGTGTGTGTGTGTGAAAGAGAGCGCTTAGAGACCAATCAATCAAAGAAGACCGATTCAGCCAAGAGAGAGCAGTCAAAGAGAACCAATACACCTCCAATATGTATATTACCACACACAAACAAATGGATTACTTCACCAGCACATCCCAAAGCAAAAAACATACGGTATTCAAATGACACAATTAAAGGGGCAGATGGGAGATGACAGCTATTTTGTGAGGAGCATGTGACGCGTCACCTCTGGTACTGGAAGAACTCATCAGAAAGTATCAAACTCTCACTTTCTCTCTCAGAAACACAGGTGATAATCTTCGTGTGAAAAATCGATTCCTGCAGAGCACTTGTCAGAGCCTGACTTGTCGTTTGACTCCATGGCAATGAGCGAGGCTTTATGTTGATACCTGCGGGATCAGAGCGGACACCAGGGAATGAGTGTGTGTTTTTTCCTTTTTTTATCTAAAGTCCCCAAATCTGAAGAGGAACCAAGGGAGTGTGTGTCTTCCTTTGGAGAGCGCAGCAATGACAGCCGAGCTCTAGGATGGAGCGGTGCGTGCGTGTCTGTGTGTGTGTGTGTGTGTGTATGTGTGGGAAAGAGAAAGAGAAAGAGACTAATCTCACAGTAAGCCCACTCTATTTATCACAGAGGTAATGATAAGAATCAGATTCTAAGGTGAACTCTGCATTGGGTCAGGGCCCGGTGCAGGCAGTAATGTGATCCGCAGAGAGAGTGAGAAGATAACCTCTATGCAACGGCACGGCGACGTCAGATAACTAAAACAAACTGTTACTGCCTATGCTCAGAAACAAAGAGATGAAGAGCACTCAGACTAACCAGGGATGAAGAGTGATGGTGGGGGAGGTAGAGTGAGGGGGAGAAATAGAAAGAGACGAAGAGAGAGAGAAGGCGAGACAGTTAAAAAAAGCAAGATAAAATGAAAGAGTGATAGAGGCCTCATCCTGAGATGGCTCTCAGTGAAGGTAGAGCAGGATTCTCCTCTCCAGTGGAAGAACGCAGCAGCCAGCGGTGTAAATAAAAGCGGGTGGCCCTCGGCACTCCAAAACTTCACCAGCTGAGTAAAGATATGATGTAATGAGAAGAATTCACCATCACAATCTGTCTCTATACCACATCCCTGTACATTTAGTTCAAAATTTTACAATACAAGCTCCAACTAAATTGGAGAAATAAGTCTTTAGATATATTATTGGGATGGATGAATAAATAAATAAAGAGCGAGGAGGGGCGGTGGGTGTTGTGTGGCACGAAATAAAAATTATGACTATGTATTTTTATAATGAGCCAAACAGAATTACATTTGAACTGAACAGCTGAACTGTTTTTTTTCCATGGGGAAAAACCCCAAATATATATATATATATACACTGTATATATATATATATATATATATATACACACTTTACTGCAATGCCTTCAAATCCAAATATATACATTTAAATTAATGTCATCAGAATGATAAATGTTTGGTAAATGTGTTAAGTGCACTCAATATACACAACATGCCCAGAACTGCTGTGCAAATATGTCACATCTCAGGAACAGAATGAATGTGCTCTGAGTAAGTATACACAGCATACAGCACATCTCTAAGCTTTAAAAGGTACTTTATCATAGACTTATGAATAAACTTGTTTGAAGCCAGAAAACCAAAGTGATTTTTATTCATTAACTTTGAGAATTAAAAAAAAAATGTATTCATTAGTTAAAGTTAATGAATAATTTTAACTAATGAATACATTTTTAATTCTCAATTTTCATTTTTAAAACACACTCACACACTCTCATGACCTGCATGTGCAGCTGAATACATGTTAGCTTCCTTTTCCAGCATCCCTGCATGATGAACACCTGCTGTTGTACATTATATTGTGCCACCTAGAGAACAGCCAGAAAGTCTTTGTGTCTCTGTAACACCCCTGCCCTTCAGGCACTCTCACTCCAAAACACTTGTTGTATGTTGTTGTTTTTTTTCAACTAAAAATTTGAAGTAAGAATAAATACAAGGCAAACAAAAGAACAATTTAGACAACCTACACGGCTGTCCCACTAACTCATTCGGCATTGCATGCTCTATTATTCATATGTGTGGAGAAAAT
>NW_015549559.1:1530740-1569310 GCF_001515605.1 Sinocyclocheilus anshuiensis | reverse complement strand
TTATGTCTTACACGCAAAACACATGGGAAAGAGTTGCAAAGCTTATCACTGTGTTGAATTTTGATTAGCTAGCCAGAGTTATTAATCTTTTTGTCAAAAGCCCTTTTTTTGTATGCCGTGAAGAAAAAGTCTCACTCCTTAGGCCCTTTCTTAAACTTTCTCCTTTCTCTTTCTTGCCTGCTCGCTCGCTCTCTCTCTATAAGTCTCCACCTCCTCCTCGCAGCTGTATTTTGAATCAGGCAGGATCCATAGAGAAATGGCATTTCTTTCAGGGCAGTACATTCTTCCCCCACCTCCTCTCATGGATCAGTGGTTAGCTTAGAGATACAGCCGGTACAAAGGCAGCAGCTGACATGTGGGTCTTAATGGCAATAATGGCCATTTTTAAGCCCAATCAATCACATTTAGTGGACATCTCCATTTTTTTGTCCCTGAAAAGGTATAAATAATAATAATAACGATAAAAAGAAAAGCGAGGTGGAAAGAAATGGTGTGGGAGAGAAAGGCGCCTCAGTAAATATTTTAACTGCTTATTAAGATTTGGAGGGCATCACAATAGAAGCATCTGGGCAGTGCGGAGAACTCTGAAAAGGAAGGATCCAGATGGTTCTATAGAGGAGGCCAGAGAAAACCAATTCTCAGACGGGAAAAAAGTACAGCCTATTTATCTATTCATTCATTAAACTACTTATTGCATGTAGTCGCACTTTATGTGTGTGCACGTTCGGGACCAGAGAAAGGACCTGTGTGTGTGAGTATCCGTTCGTCGGCGAGGTGCTCGAGTATAGTTGATGTATTTGTGCGTGTGTGCGCGACGGCGTACACTGATTTGGAGTCCAAACGCTGGCTCCTCTCTCCTGTAGCTCTGACAGAGGACAGGATTCTTTGGACAGCTCATAAAGTCTGCAATGAATACCTCGGTTTGTTTATCTTTGCCGGGCTCAGATATTTCAATGTCTCTTCTGCCTTCTCTTTACGAGCCACTAGGACTCGCCATGCGGTTCCTACACACGCAATAGCGGAGGGCGGGGGTGAAGGCTGAGGGCGGCAATGCAGGCAGGTTGCCTTCGCACCACAATGGGCCTTATTTATCTGTGCTGCCCATCTCCACCAATCAAAGAAAGCAATTTCAAAAGTAGATATCTGAACATCAGACTACACAGAATACAACCACCAGAAGTGGCACTTCCTCCTCGAGATCTCTTGCATTCGCCCTTGGTGAGGCAAATGTAGGGCTGAGAGAGGTGAGTATAGCAGTTCACGATATAATATGGAAAATTTTACAGCTTTCATCCTCCTCTAATCCCTCTCTCTCTCTCTTTTATCTGGTTTGCCTTTTATTGGGCACTGTGCTCCTGGGAACTTCAGCCTAATAAAAAACAATCCTAAGGAATTTTCCATTGGATTTATGCAGTTAGAGAAACAGCATGTATGCACCCTCCCTATCTATGATCCAATGGTACCACCCGGAGAGCATTAAATGATGAACTTGCTTAAAAAAAGACTAAACAGTCAGTTACGTATGCTGGTAATTATGTGACGCATCAGAGACAACAAACTCTTGAGCTAGACGAGAAAGCATCAAGGCTTGTGCGTGCTTTGTCTTACCAATGGTAAAGACGTAACTAGGGTCATGTGACAAGACTACAGCCAAGCATATTGGAGTCTTCCTAAACTCCCCTGAACTTCCTCAAGTTGCTCCCAGACAGGCTGAAGGCTCTCCACCCTTTTTCACATATAGATTTACAACGGCCTCAGTCTCCCGCCAACATCAGACAGACACTGCTTGAAAACTCTAGTAACTAAACTGCTCAAACATCTCCTTTGCTACATAAATTCCATCAGATCGACGTAAAATGGCAAATGCTCAAAATAATCAGGGAGTTAGGTGATTGATTACATTTCCAATTTGTTTGGATTTAATATTTCGAGGGCAATCTCGGTTCTTTGTCCGTTTAATCCACCACTCTTCATATTGCAGGTGCTCTGTTCATTTTCAAAAGCAAACTCATAAAAACATCATATGAGCTGCCATAGAACAGGGAGCCACGTGGAAATGTACATATTACTCCAATGTTAAAAATCTCTCTGCATTAAAAACTTTTATTGGCTAAAATAAAACAGAGATGCTTCATAACAAAATGAAGGCAGTGTGAGGCAACTCTCACCTCTGAATGAATTTCATCACACGCATGCAGAGCATTCACACTCGCTGTCTACCGCAGCGAGACACGAACAGCACAGAGGAAGGAAACACTGGGTTTACATGCAACAATGTTAGATATATTTAATATTTAGTGTACAGAAATAGTCTAAAAGAGGACAATTTTAATATATTAAAAATAATATAACAAATATTTTAATGTATTACAAAGAATATTAAAAATGATTAAATATATAAATATTAAATATATTTAAATATTCTGACTAATCATACCTGATTAAGAAGTCTAATTAATTTATTGTTTTTTTAAAAGCCATTACATGCACTGATTATTTTATACAATTGCCTAAAAGTCCTTCCTGTCTTTTTAAGCCTGCTTGAGCGCTGAGTTGGACGTTTCGTGCGCCGTTCTCTTTTGTGTGTAAATAATCCAATCATCACAGAGGCCTCTGCTCCTCAGCATCTTATCAAGTTGGCCCATTCATCATATGATCTGACAGCAGTGGCACAGTCCTGGTCTATGCATAATTGACTCAAGTGAACAGACTACAACCAGCTGTACTCTCACACACGCAACTAACACACAGACAGAACTGGTTAGTATGTTAATAATCTGATGAATCACTTTGATTATGAAACAGCATATTAAAATACCGTTCATTTACATTATGCAGCATAAAATTTGGTTGGTATGACACTGTAGCCTGGCCTTGTTCTCACCAACAGAATGAGTTAGGTTGTCATGCTAATACACTGATAGATACTTAATGTGCTAATAGAATTAATTAGCGTAACATGTTTACTCTAATAGAACTGGCTAGCATAACATGTTAGAATGTTAACAAGCTGGTTGGCATATGTTAGAATCAGAACTAATGAACAGATCGTACTAGTTCACTGACAGAGGCAGCTATAATATCCAGATTCAATATACCGATTTAAGCAAATAAAAAAAAGACCTTTGTTTCAAAATGACAGCAGTTGAACAGTACCAGAGAGAAAAAATTAAAATTGGCTGTTTTGTCCCAATTGTTCATAAATCATATATATTTTAAAATATATATTATGATTTTTGAACAATTGGGACAAAACAGCCGACTCATTTGTCTCAGTTTATGAATAAAATTAAATATTTGATTATATTTTCACAATTTTTGCATAATTTGACGAAATCACAGTTTGACTGTGAAAGTAACACACAATAAAAACATTCTGTTCACTAGTGATATTTACCATGATTTTATAACATAATGGATTTTCACAGTTTAAGAGTCTTGAAACAAGGATGAATAATGACGGTATGAATAAATATGAAGGTATGGAAAAAGGTGATCTTTATACTTGATAAATAAATAAAACAGCCACTGAGAAGTAAAAGTTGAAGAAACACACATAATTAGCAATACTTTCCCCCCGCCTCAAGGTAATGTAATATTAAATAGAGGAAACTAAGGTAAGTGCACCAATATATGCTTTTCATCAGGTGACAAGGAATCAGGTGATGATGAAATGCAGGCTAATGAAGAAATAGGGTCTACTTTATATAGGCCTACTTTGAAACTGCTTTAAAAATCTAATAAATTAACCAAAAAGAAATATAAAATGTAAAACCACCAGTTTTAAACAAAAGCACAGTTACATACTGGGTCAGGGAGTGAGTAGTTGGTTTAGTTGAATTCACATGTTTGTGACAAGTAATCAAATTTTATTTCAGTGGTGTTTATTGTTTTTGTTGGTAATGTGAATATTTTTGTTCTCTTCCACAGATTACATCAGCACCATCTGTCACTTTATCATCTCCACTTTTAAGAAAGGTGATTCAGTTCAGTTGGACTCAAGCAATGCTCATGCTCTGCACTGAATTCTTTTCATAGAGTCGATTTTATTAACACACTTTTTTTTTTTTTTTTACCAAATATTTTAGACAATGTCTTAACCTTGACCCTTGAAACCTAAATTGTTATAGATGCCAATATACAATCTCTCCCATTGCAATCTGCAGATTTGGATGAATTTGGAAAGATCAGTAAGGTCAGCAGGGTCACAGGTAAGCTTCACAGGGTTAGAAGTGGGGTCCCTGTAAATTAATTAGCGAATTAATAATGCAGAGATCTTTCAGGTTAAAGGCACTACACCAACAGAAGTGAACACTAATTCATTTAGCAATGATTTACAACTACAATCCACATTTTATTCTTACAAACAAAATTACATTTAAGGGGATAGTTCAACCAAAACTGAAAAGTCTGACAACATTTACAACATTGTCCTGCAGACAAATGACTTCTATTGTATGGACAAAATGAGACATCTCTCCTACATGTTTTATATCCTACATAACGAAGAAGGTTATTTAACATTATTATGCCAGTGCTGCACAGGCAAGATTACAACCACAGCACAGCTCTCACTGTCCTTGGCTGGCAAAACTCATAAGGAAGTGCTCTTGTCACAAGTGGGCTTGAAGTGAATGACGCCAACAGAGACGTCCTCACAGGAGTGGGAAATAAGGCTCCCAGATGCCAGTCCACGTCTGTGCCACTAAAACCAAGCCTACGACAGAACCCAGGTGAGCTTTTACACCCCAGCCGCACAGAGACACGCATAGCCTCTAAAGCAGCTGCGCTTGCCAGTGGCCATCATAACGTCTGTTTGATTAACACGCTCTGCAACTAAGGAGCCATATAGCCAAGCTGACAAACACTGGACCAAGGTGATCAAGTTGGACACTCAATGTCAATTTAAAGGCATTTTGATTCTGCATGTCCATGAGGCTGGGAAGTCTGGTTTAATAACACAAAGAGTTTTACAAGAGAGAGGCGAGTGGTAAAGTAAACTCAGATGAGGTGCCACAAGGTCTGCTGAGTTTCTCTTTCTCTTATTCCCTGAGTTTTCCCTCTCTCCCCCCACTGTCCACTCTGAGAAATCAACCCATCTCAGACATGAAAAAGCGAGAAAGGCACAGTATATGTGCGTCGTGGCATGACAATATGCGGCTGAAGAAGCAATAAAGGGGCACTTTTACAATGGCCCCACTCTGACAAAGACCGCTGGTGTGTGGAGAACAGTGTGGGCTGGGCCCCCGCTCCCCTCCTGGAGCTCTGGTTATTAATGCATCAGACCCTGCCACCATGTCCTGCTCTGTGCCAAAGGCATATTTCACCCCCAATCGGCCCCTTTCAACAAATACGCTGTTTTGAAAATGATTTCCAGGGTGCTGTCGGTTCCCATAGCGATGACATTAAATGAAAAGAGCAGAAGAGAAAAAAAATATATATATAGTGGGTGATAAACGGCGTTGGTTTAGGATGACACAACGAACTTCCAATGGTCTTGTTTAAACGGCTGGCCCTCAGGAACAACCCCCCCCCCCTGTCTTTTACTTTGCTGCTTTTCTCAAAGAGCAAATTAGAATGTATCTCTACCTCTGCATCAGAGAGTGGCACATCATAGCATGGCTTGTATTTTGTCATCTTTGTAAGGTTGTCACAGCACTGCCAACTGAAATCTGAGACATTATTAAAGACAGATCATGCTCAAGATAAAGGAAGGAGGAGGGATGTGGCGTGTGAAGTCTTTGATATTTCCCCAATCCCCCCATGAATCATTAACTGCCCATCACAGTCGAGCGCTCTTTCATTTGTTTGCATGTGTATATGTCAGTGTCTGCGAGTTAGTGTAAAGTGTCAAGTATCAGTGATTTTCTCCTGTATGTCTGTTCTGGCTCAGACTTGCGTGTTCCCTAGAGTAATTAGTTATGGCATATTAATCCTCCTGTAGTATTTCAGTAACAAATGCTGCATGTCAAAGCTGTGGCAAAGTTTTTTTGTTTTTTTTTATTCCGTTTTTCAACAAGTTTCTAAGACAACGAGCCAAAGTAGCCAAGGGGGGTGGTGCAATAATTTGTTCTGCATTCTCTTAACGTCTCTCACTGTGTTATGACTTGTGTTGAGCGAGAGAGAGAGAGACGTATTTGTCAATCTTTGGACTAACTCCAAACTACAGGACCCCTCTGTAGGGCCTGTCAGTAATGTGATGCATTTTATATAATTACCATTTTTATTGGATTTTTATTTTCCATTTACAAAGAGCCCATCTGTTGGAAGCCTTGCAGTAGCAGACTGGCCAAGACAATACACACACTACATCAAAGAGTTTCACATCGAGAACTCATGCTCAAACACACACATTAATTCATTCAGTCAGTCATTCTTTTTTCTTTATCATACTATTGCTTTCTCTTTGGACCTGTTTCACATAGCTTAAAGTGTAACTTTACGCCAGTCTTCAGTGTCACACAATCCTTCAGAAATCATTGTAATTAGATTTTTTTTATTATTATCATTAATTTTGAAAATTATTCTGCTGTTGATTCTTTGATGAATAGAAAAGAATCAGCGGCATTTATTTGATGTATAAATGATTTGTTTTATTATAAATATGTTAAATAAATTAAATAAATTATAATTACTGTAAATTATAAATGTCTTTGCTGTCACTTTTGTGCAACTAAATGCATTCTTGTTGAATACAAGAAAAAAACAATCTGTACACTGAAAAAGAAAAAGAAAAAGAAAAACAGTTTAATTTTTGTATGCACTGTAATGATTGTAGTAAGTAGATTTGGGGGTATTATAATACTTTTGTATTGTGTCTACTGTGAAATGCCCTTGATTGCAAATGTGTTCTCACTCCTCACTAATTAGTTCTGACTGGGTTTGTTTAAATCCTTGAAGAGAGAGAGAAGGAGCGCGAGAGAAAGAGGTTGGGGAGACCAAATGCCGTGAAACTAAAGTACTGAAGTGTGTCACCTCAACCAGATGGACAGACAGGGTGGCATATTAGGAAAAAAAAGTCTGCTGGGGGGTGACAAACGCCACACTCACAAATGCACCGTTGTGTTTTCTTCACTATTTTTAATCTTTCTGGTCATACTTTAAACAATGAATTAAAATAAACAGATCTGTTCTAGTATATCTACAAGAAGATATTTCAGTTCTCCACAGTGTTTCTGCTGCAACTTGAACACTAATGAGAAATACACAGTGTCTGTCACAGCCTGTCAATACTGCAGTCTGTCATTATCAGAAACCATAAGAGCTCTGTTAGACACTTCTTTAGAGAATTTTGAAAGATTTAACTCTCACCATTATTACATATAAATGTTCTTGCGTATTTATAGAGCTACAAAGAAACACTATCCAATTGATCTCATGTATAAGGTGCAGCTATGAAAAAGGAAACAAACAAATTAGATTCCTCTGGGGCCACTTGACTTTCTTGCCTGCGCTCCCCTCTTAACCTTTCTTCTGTTTAAACACAAACACTACACAGTGCCACCCAGGCAAGATCTGCAAGCTGTTTTCATCTCTTCTTTTTTCTTTCTCTTGACCACGCTTTGCCATGTATCAGACTGAAAAAAGAGAGCTCATTGTAAATTTTATTGCACCCATGTCAAAAAGACTACTGAAAAAGAGAGAGAAACGATGGAGAGGGTTTCAGACCCAAAACTTGCACTCGTTCTCTCTCTCTCTCTCTCTCTCGCTCTCTGCCAGTCTGGTTCCAGTTAGACACTCATTAAGAAGATCTTACAGCTGGAGTGAATAGCTTCCTGTCCAGAGTGCTTAACTCCTGCAGTAGGAAATGTCCCAGGCTGTAAAGGGTGAAGCTAACTTCCTGAACATTTTTAAAAGTTAGCACAAAGGCCACATGGCACAGTATGACCCTCCGCTTCAGCCAATCAAGTAAGGTTCTTTTTGACCCCAGCCAATCAAACAAGACCCTCTGTGACCCTCACATAACATTGACCATTCAAACAGGAGGTGTTCATTTTGTGACTGATAGATGTTCTGTTGTGGACTGAAATATTTCTTAAGCAGTTATTTATTTGTTTGTTTACTGATTTAATTGTGTGTGTTTTTTTTAAACAGTATGTGATAAACAAAAACGGGGAAATATATTACAGGATGTTGGTTATTAACTGAAATGAAAAGTATGTGTCTATAATATACACAGAAAAATGACTTTTCAAATAAGAAAGGGAAAAAAAATATTCCAGTGACACGTTAGAAGCAAATTGTATCAAATCAAAGAGGAAAAAAAAATATTATAGATCAGTTGTTTATACATCCGTCTATTCATTTTCCAAAACAACTGTCCTGTGTAGGGTGTTGTTTATACAAAACAAGTTAAAAATAACAACAACTACAAAACAACAACAACAACAATAATAATAATAATAATAATAATAATATAGAATTTAGTGTCTTCACAGACTCTTAAAACATCCATAAACCAGTCAGGAGAAAAAATAAAATAAAATAAAGTAAAATATACATTGATAGAGAAACAATACATATTAGAGAAATATATTTGATTAGACTAGAAAAACTAAGGCACTATTATTTTACATTCCAATTATCAAGGTAAGAAGGTAAGGAAATAAGTGTTGTTCCCACTTTGTCATTCCACAATCTTTGTGAGATTTAGGCAAAAAAAAAATTTATTAAAAAAAGAACCTGTAGGGGGGGAAAATGTTTGATAATTTTTGTGAATGGTGGTTTCACTCTCTCTGATTCTTCAAAGACATTTGCCCCCCACTTCAAATTTTTCAATGAGATCAAAGTACCAGTATTTCTCTCTCGCTGTATGTGTTACTGACCACAACTGAGACATTTGTTTTCACAATAAACATAGATGCAAGACCACATAATTATTAATAAAATGAAATACTACTGAAATCTATTAAAATCATTCCAACAAAATTAAAACAATTAAAACATTAATTAAAAAAATACAACATTAATTAAAAAAAATGCACATGGTGAAATGGCTTAACATGCAGTTTGTCAGATGCATTTCAAGAACTAGCAGCCTTATCAGAAGACATGCATATACATATTTTACATACACATCACTCACAACCGACATTCCCTTCAATACATAGATACAGCACACTGCAGTATTACCAGTATTTACAGCCCAGAGGACAGAAATACTGACCTGGACTCACACAACTGACTTGACTGTGCCTACAGTTTCATTCACACACACACACACCATAATTCTTAAAGACTAAATGATGAACAACTGGTCTTCTTTGCATGTCACCTAAGTTCAGCTTCAAATAGTTTCATGTCGGATGAAAATGAAGAACAAAGCACTCTGTGCCAGTATCACACACAAATGACTGACATGAATAACAACATGAGACAAATGAAAGCCAGAAAAACAAGAGAATGCACTTCTTCCTGTAAATGTCACTGAGGACAGGTCACAGTAGCTTTTGTGACTGCCTATCAGGCCAGCTACAAATGATAACTTTTATGTTTGCTAATTCATGCTTGTTTTCTGCCTCTAACAATGCGCCTCTTTCATTCATTACAGTTATGGAAATGCAAAGAGAAGAGAGGGCCAGCTATAGCCATCCATCAGTGCCTGTAGAGTAAACACACACTCTGTTCTGCGCTGGAGATTAGCTCTAATGAAACCAAAACAAAGCCGGACATGTTAAATTTATTAACGTGTTCAGTGCAAGCACTCTGGAGAGTCATGGACAGCCACCGTGCTATGCTCAGAGTGTGGACGCGGTGCTATTTCCTGAAACCCCTACTAATCTGCATGTGGGATATTTGCGGAGAGGCTGAACAAACACTGATTTGCTGCTATCTTTCTGGTTCCCAGCCTTCAAGGGGAGAGTGTGGCCGTGTCTGTACTGCCTTACAGGCCTCGCTCCTGGGAACAGGGATGGTTTTTGCAGCTTCTTGGCGGACACTTCCATGCAGAGAAGTGAATCCCCCCCGAGGGAGCGACTTCAAACAAGCACACACAGACATGTGTATGCCAGGGTGCCATGGTGACATGGGAATGTTTGGACTGGACTGGTTTTATGTCTGTGCACCGTCTTAGATGAGGTATTAGGGCGCAACTTTCTGACAGCTTTCTGTCTCTCAGGAAATGCAACATAGACTGATGTGTTTCATGCCTTTTTCTACAAGACGAAATGGACAAATAATATATTGAAAATATAGAAACACTTATTTAAAATATTTTAACTGTATTTTGCAATTTCGTACATGCAAATTACTGCATCATTATACCTTTTCTTAAAAAAAAAATCAAATCTTGCTTTTAGCAGTTGCTAATTAGTATTTTATTACTATAATGTATTTATTAATTAATATAACATATTAAATGAACACAATTTAGGGTTTAATAAAATCTGGTATTTAATAATTACTTTTATACATATTTGATACATACTTTTATACATATTTTACACATATAATGCCATTTAAAGGTTTGGGGTTGATAAGATGTGTAATTATTTTTGAAAGAAAATCTCTTATGCTCACCAAGGCTTCATTTCTTTAATCTTTAATCAAATACAGCACAAACAGAAATATTATGAAATACTATTTTTTTCTATTTAAATATATATTTTTTTAAATGGCAACACTGAATATCCAGCACCCATTATTCCAGTATTCAGTGTCACATGATCCTTCCAAAATCCTGATTCAGTGCTCAAGAAACAATGTTGTTCAATGTTGAAAATTCAATTATGTTTTTATGGAAACCATAATACTTTTTTCAGGATTCATTGATAAACAGAAAGCTCAAACGAACAGCATTTATTTGAAAGATAAAACATCTTTATGGTCACTTTAATGTGTCAGCGCTGAATAGAAATATAAACTTTTGAACTGTATTGTATATTTCATAATTAATATAATTTGTTAATTAGCATAATTTGTGTATACATTCTAAGCATAATTATTTATTTATAAATCTCATAAGAAGACATTTTTAAAGCAATCTAGCCATTGAGTCAATTAGAGTATGTTGAGTCTACAGAGAAACAGTCTTGACCTGGTCAGCCTGGCTTAATGACAGCACTCTAATGTCTTCCACATGCAACTCAGCCCAGAGGACATGGGCTTGGAGTGGCCATTCTTCTAATTCAGAGCCAATCTTCAGATAATGACATTCACATCAATAGCAGGCAGTCGATTCACTGATAACTCCCCTCCTTTCCATTTGTGCGTGCGTGCGTGTGTGTGAGAGAGAGAGAGTCTGTGCCCGGTCCTCATTTCCTACTCCATGTGTGCTGCTCGTATTCTGTCTATGGCTATATGTGATGTGCATGCATATGTGTAAAGGCCTTATCAGGGATTATGAGTTTTGACACTCAGGTGGTGTCCTTGGTCCTGAGAGTGTTTATGACTTTAATCTCCACGGAAAGGTCCAGACAATCAATATTGCTAATTAATGCATGAGGCAGAGAGACAGGCTGTGAAAATGTAACCCGCTGAATAGTAAAAGATGAGCCGGCTTACTGCTGCCACTGTTTTATCTCACTCACAGATATATGAAACAGCCTCTTGACAATACACTGATATTCAGAACTGCTGAATGTGTCTGTGAGCCCTTTAACTCATTCATAGTTGTATGTTAGCCCATAAAGTATGACCTTTGCCCCATTAAGAATGATTTTTCTGCCCCCAGCTTTTTTATACATCTCTACCTGCCTGAGGAATCTAATTTGTTCACTCAAAATGCTTACAAGAGCATTATTACTTAATAATGCTTGCAAGAGATGTGTCATGTTGTCAGGGGTGTAAGATAATGATTGACAGTTTAAATCAAGGTTCCGTTTGTTTACATTAGTTAATGGATTAGTATCATTAACTAATGATGATAAATACTTTTACAGCATTTATACATCTGTAAAATAATTTATTAATATATATTTTTTTAAATTTCATGTTGTATGAATTAACATTAAAGTTCACCCAAAAATGACAAATATTTTGATTTACTCACCTTCCTGTTGCTTCAGATCCATTAGACTTTTCGGTAACACTTTCTATGAAGCCCGTATTTATAATACATTATAAGAGTATTCTTAAGTTATGCATTATAATGAATGCATAATGTATTATAAAAACAACCTTTTGTATCATCTCATGAGTAATCATAACAACAGTTTTAATGCATTATAATATTTTTTTATTTGTGGTTATAGCTTTTAAGATTATGATGATTTATAATACACAATGAACACAATACATCCACTTAACTTACAATAGATTATATTTCCCATAATTATAATGTATTATAAATCTCGTACCTTGCCAGTGTTAACTTGTTACTTTACTTAAAGCAGACAAAGACCACTTATAAATAATGACAACAACAATACAAATAAAAATAATATTTTTTTCTTAAACAGCCATAAGATCAGACATCTGATCAGATGAATGTGTAATACGGCGCATTTGATTTTAACTATTTTAATTGTAATATCAGTAAGACAGTAAGATACTGTACAGATCTTAAATAAATAATGTCAAGATATGAGACTAGTAATCCATTATAAATTAAGTGGATTTAGATTAAGTGGTGTTATAAATAATCACACTCATAAAAGTTATAACCACAACTAAGTTTTATAATGTATTATATTTGTTGTTATGATTATTTATGAGATGAAACAACATATTTTAAGTTTTTTTGTTATATATATATATAATGCATTATGCATTCATTATAATTCCTTAAGAATCCCTTATAATGTGTTATAAAAATGGGCTTCATAGAAAGTGTTACCGACTTTTCTTTCATTTTCAAATCAAGAAGATTTCTGTACTTCCACTGAATGTCCATTTACTTAAAACTTTGATGTTTCAAAAGGTTCATAAAGGGGAGAAAAATTCCTATGAATCGAGTGCTTTAATACAGATATTCTTAAGACACTCAATTAATTTATATGAAGACCAGATTTGTTCATTTGTGTTTTGAAGATGGGACTTATGGGTTTGGAACAACATGAGGGGGAGTAAATGATGACATATTTAGGTGAACTATCACTTAAATGAATATCCCTTGAACAAGTATAATGATCAATGACCCCCCCCCAAAAAAAACTAAAACAAAACAAAAACAAAAAAACAATATAAATAAATAACAATTATTTATCATCTTCTATTTGCTTGTTTAAATGGTGTGTCTGATGTCTTGAATCTGCCCAGAAATATTAACGCAGTGGTTATAAAGAGGCTGGATGAGTGAAATAAGATTCTGGATTGTGGCAAGTAAAAAGGAACTCGCATGCTAAAAGCTCAGCAGATATTTTGCACTAATGATGATATTGAGACAATTAGATACTTTTCATTTCAGAAGCAGACAAGAATGTCTGGGATAGGATCGGCTATGCTGTATGCCTCTCTAATCTCTTTTCAACCATCACAGCCACTTGTGTTGGGACCATATGCTACATGAAAACGCAGGCCCTCTTGGATGAAAACATTTTGCTAGCCTTTCCAATCGGATAACTCATCTTCAAACGCAAAGATGACGAGGAGATCTCAAAAAAGCCCTTGATGTTCTCAGCACAACATAATTACATAAAACAGACATATGCCATTCTCATTCCCACTCGAATGCAGGATTAGCGCTTTGATTAATCACACTTTAATCTGACGACTGAAATTATCGTTCTGCTATCAGCAAGAAACAGGTTTATTTCAGATGGAGAAATCGCTGATTATTTATGGCCCCCAGCTACCGCCTCTCTCTCTCTCTCTCTCTCTCTCTCTCTCTTCTGTTCTGTTCTCTATTTGCTATTCTTCATTGCACAGCGAGGATGATTGCAACTCAATTATCTTCGTGTGAGGCGATTATCTTCAGGGTTAATTTAATCTTCATTGCTCCCCAGTCATATTTCAATTAAACATGCTATCATAGTGTTAACACATACTTAAACCTGTTATTCCTGTGATTCACTTGTCACTGAAAGGTACAATGAGGCTAACAGATGTCATAATTATGCACTTATTAAACATATTTCACAGTGAGAGAGACACTGGGGGGAGAAGCAGGTCCGCTATGCAAAGAGTGAGCATTAATCTAATGACAATATGCCTTAGTGTTGATCTATAAAACTAGCACAATCTGCCTCTACTTAATTGTGACACAAATATATTAAAATGATATATTTAATATATATAAAAATATATTTAATGTTTTTGAAGATGACTCAGAACTGGTTTCACCTTATACCTGTCCAAGCCACCTTAAATGCCCCCAGAATAAAATAACTGTACAGTTATGGTTGCACTTCAGCTAGACATATCCAGAACAACGGAAAGAGGAGAAAAAAGTCCTGTTATTCCTGAAAATAAAAATCTCTAGAATCTACAAGATGGGCCTTAAATGTACTTCATTTAAAACAAAACAAAATAGTCTAAACATGTGCATTAACATAACAAAGGCTTGTCCCAAAAGAGAAGGTGATTTCAAATTTTTCTGACAAACCACCCCCCCCGCCTCAAGGTTATTAATTGACCTGTAAACTTTTATCAGTTTGATTAGATTCGGTTGATCCAAGTTACGCATATTGCTTTGCTTTCCTTTCTCGAGCATTATCAATATCACTACACTGGTGCCAAACACACACATACACATTAAGACACACAAACACAAACACAAACTCGCACAGCGGAAACACCTTTAATAACCACTGATAGGAAATTAGGAGGTCTGGCATCAAATGGATGGCACACACAAGCCAGCCAGCCATATTGAGCCGGAAAATGCTGCCAGCCATGAGCCATGGCACATTAAACATGTTTAATAAAAAGCCTGCACTACTGCTCAGATCACACAACAACCTGCACCATAAAAACACAGTAATATAAACACTACAACAAACACTACGTGTACTACACACTACCCACAATACTGAACTGTACACGACACTATTCTATTGTAAAAAAAAAATTCACTAATAAGTATATACATATGCACATAAATATATACACACACTATAATATTAAGATCAATAAAAATAATGAATTCCATTATGAACCTGTATTAATATTAAAAACATTCAAATATTAAAAAGAGATCAAGCAGATTTGCATGTTTAGTCTCCCGCATGTAATAAATAGAATTGAAGTAAGCCTGAAAAGCGTTGTAGAGGAGAGGAAGAGGAGAAAGAAATCCTCCAAGGTCTATTACAAACCCCATAAACTCATTATGCAATGAAGGTCCTATCGCAGGTTAACATGATTAAAGCTTGAGATTCATACGCTGATATAATTCTTCATAGAGGCTGATAAGGTCTGAAAACGGAACTGCTGGATATCAAAGGCAGCCATATTCTGAGGCGTGAGGCCAGCGCGCTCTCTCTCAGTACAAACACACACACACACACACACACACACACACACACCACCACTGAAGCTAAGAATACGTTTGATTGCTTAACATATTTATCAAATTGTATCATTTCCTTGAAGAAAAAAACTAAGCACACACATTGTACAGGTCTGGTAAAGATTTGAATGTCAGGGTTTAATCAATGCCTTTAGAGAGGAACATCATGGTGACTAATTGCCAGAATAATCTGTAATATTTATAATGTATGTGTGTGTGTGTGTGTATCCTACAGGTCTCAGGTCAGTTGTAGACTTCACTCACCTAGATACTATTTCTATTTTTTTATACTGTCATCTACCTTCAATTCTACATATAGCATATTGTAAGGTACATTGGTTGATTGTATAGTATTGTATTGTAATGTGTACAGTATATTGTAGTGTTTACATTGTATGTTGTATCTGTTGTTGCATGTTGCATCAAATGTGACTAAGATAAATTATGGTGGGCCCACACATAATGGTGAATAAAACAGATTCTGAAATTTCTCATTTCTAATTAAATTTTTTGAAAATTTCCTTACAAATATAGTGCAACAATTTATCATGATATTTGAAGAGGTTTGCATAATTTAAAGTCATGTTTTGTTTGTGAATTTGTGTATATACCTGTTGAGTGCTACATACTCTTTTTTTTTTTTTTCCAGACTTTTTTTCCCTAACTGAGCTTAGGGAAAAGGGAAAAGGGAAAAAAGGACAGACTGCGACAAACAACTTTCTTAAACAGCAAAAATAAATAAATAATAAAATGTGTCCTTGCCACAAAATATTTTGTAATTATTTTCAAGGCTGTTCATTTTCACTATAGGCTCACAATATGCATAATAATGAATATTGAAATAATGGACTTTTTTTTTAATTTTAAGATGGCATTTTTGTTAGAAAACATCAAAGAGCTTGTCGTGTCCGAGCCATTTAGCCACATCTTTCCTTGCATTTGGTATTTTGTGGTTAACTCTTAACATATGCAGCATAGCTGGGAGGCAGGCATCACACAAGACTCTGGAAATTCTTAGGAAATGGCGAAAAGACACGGAAATGTGCAAAGAACTCTGCCAATTTTCACTTCAAATGTTGTCAGAGAAGAGAGAGCGAAAGAGAGAGAGAGAGAGAGAGAGAGAGAGAGAGAGAGAGAGAGAGAGAGCGAAAGAAAGAGACCAGGAAAGCGAGAGAGAACCCTTTTCTCACAATCTCTGTAGAATTTTTAGTAGTGTGTGGCAGAAAAGTTACACATTTAATGAACGACACTTCCTAGAGGTATCTTTCTTCATCTTAAAGCTTTTTTTTGGAATATGTTGTTAAACATTCATTTACATGAAAAATCAGTGCCAGCCTTTGGCAAACCTCCAATCTGAATATCTAATGAGGCTACACAGGAAATACAATGTCAATCTGAATCAAAATCATTTATTCCACGCCAGTGTCTAAGGACATTTTCTTTTATGTAATATTTTATCTATTTTGTTGTGAAAATACCCTTGAGAATCATAATTTCACTACATTAGTGACTATTTTTAGGTTGTTTGTTTAACACAGTTGGAGTGTAATGTGTGTGAGATGTGAAGATGAGTTGTATGCAACACTGTTTAAGATGTGAGTAGGGGGGTATCTGAGGAGATATGTGGGGTCTAAACACATGCAGGAGGTCCGTGTGTAGCATGTGTGGTACATAAGGGCAATTGAACATGTCACATGAGGACGGCGTGGAACACTGACTTGCGAGTTGTACTGTATGTAAAGACTGAACGTCAACAGAATTAAAACACATGCATATGTTATACTCACCTGGATGTGCACGCATAATTTAGTTATCATTAGAGACACATGTTAAGAGTGAGCTCTATGTAGGCTCCTTAAAAGGCTCAGCTGTAGTACAGTCTCTACCTCCTTCTCTCTTGCTCACATCCATTGCTTTTGGAGCGATACCACATGCACCAAGAGAAGCATTCATTTACACTGGCACGCAATCCTCACACACACACACACACACCCAAACAACAAAATGCTAAAAGGTAGGGTACTTATCCCACAAACAAGACAATAAGTGATCCAAAAAGAGGTGATGTCGGTGATGTTTTTTTTTTTTCCGTACAAAATGTATCATTTTATTTTAGTAAGAATGACTTATATTGATACAAAGTGACCGTAAATGCATTTATAATATTAAAAAATATTTCTATTTCAGATAAATGCTGTTTCATTAAAGAATACAGAAAAGTGCATCATAAAAATCAACAAAACTATTAAGCATCACAACTGTTTTCAGCATTAATAGTGATAATAGATAAAAACATTGCTATAATTAATAGTGATGTTTCTTGAGCATCAAATCAGCATATTGGAATGATTTCTGAAGGATTATGTGACACTGAAGACGGGAGTAGTGGCTGCTGATTCAGCTTTGCTATCATTGAAATAAACTGCATTTTATTTTTTATTGCAATAATATTTCCCAATATTACTGTTTTACTGTATTTGTGATCAAATAAATTCAGCCTTATTAAGAATAATTGAGTCCTGTCAAAAACATAAAAAAATTTCCATTTCCAATCATCCATTTTTTTATGATTAATTATTATGAAAAACACTACTTAAACTAAATGCACCCATATAAAGTAATAGTTTGCAAGTTTGTAAGAAAGAAATAAAGCAAAAAAAAAAAAAAAAAACCGCCTTATGGTCTATTCTTTATTATGGTTTACCATCTGTACAGATGTATGTTAATAGCTCAGTGTTATTTACATGTATGCAAAAGCATATCCATCTGTTATCACACACGATCACTCCTGAGACTCACTCTCACCTTTACAGCAAACCATTAACACACATGCACATTCAGACAAGTACGCTCGAACACATACTGCGACAAAGAAACATGCTGTTGACACCTAATATCTTGAGTATTTGCCCATCTGTATGTCACTTGCTTCCAGCTGTATTAACATCAGGAAACAACTTGCCTGTACAATACCTATGCATTATTCTATATCTTGATTGTACAGCATATAGAAAAAACGTCCTTAACAAAAGTTCATTTGCAATCTTACTGTATAAGAGATCAGCATGTTTTAACACATACTGCAATGCTAACTTAGTGTCTCTTACTGTATATCACATTCTTAGACTCCTTAAACAGAAAAAAAAAACTAGACTGTTGCAACCACGCACACACATAGTATATTTGAATGTTGCAACAATCCAGATTTGTTAAATATTTATTTTATTTAATACAACGCAGGATACTGAATATGGCACCTACAAATCTATATAGTGTAAATGCAGTATAATGAGGTATTTCAGGAAGAGCAGTATGCTTTTAAGATATCACAATCATTTGAAAACGTATATACAAGCTACAATATATTTATGCTTATGTTAATGTTTTTTAATATGAATCCTCATAGTAATTATTAAATTGACCATTAAACAAGATATGTTTATCAGTGCTGAAATAAAAATGTGCGTACTGATTAGCTGATATGGCATATCACACTACTGCACGCATTGGCTTGGAGAGTTTATCATGTTTAACTGTAATGGTGCGCTTTAAAATAAACAATTGCACAAATAATCCCTCACATCACTTTTCAACAAAAACTGTGGATCAACAACAGCATCGGTTTTAGTGGCGACATTTAGGTCCGAAGGTTTAGAACTCAAGATTTAGCATGAGCGGTAAACACAGCTGTACAACTGTCGGCCTAACATGGAAAAGCGCCAGAATTAGGTGGCGAGTTGGAGGGTGAAGGAACATCACTGCATTAATCCGCACCTGACACTAATACTTTTGTATGATTGACCTGAAAGCGGGACGCTCGTCATTACGCGTGTGTGGCCATATGGCGCTAGTTGTTACCCTTTGGCCTTCAGCAGGATTAGCTTCTGCTTTCTGGCACTGCTGGTTCTTCACAGATTTCTTTAGTGCAATAATTGCATGACAGTATTAACGTATTGAGACAGATTTAGTGAGCTGTTCGTCACAGCTAGAGGGCGGGGCATAATCCAGCTCGTGAGAGGAAATCAGGATATATAATCTACTGTAATCTAAGAACCAAATAGCTGGACAGGATGATGGAAAACTGTAAATCTTGTTGCACATCATTTGATGTGTTTATGACAAACAGATACTAATACCGTACTTGCTCAAATACAAACACAGGCCCCCTACACTCTCACGTTTACTATGGATCCTTTTCATTGACTGTGATGACATATTTTCAGTTATTAATAGTTATTGTTGTATCTAGCAAAAAAAAAATTATTGTAATGTACATGTATGTCACTATACCTTATGCCATATTGACATGGCATTACATTTCAGAAAACTTAACCACTGCTGTAAGGGTATTTCTAAAACACGGCTGAGGGAGTGATGGCAAATTTGATATATTTCTCTCTACTGACCACAATAATCAATCTCGCCATATTTTTTCCTCTTTTGGGAAGCTACAGAAATGCTATCAGGGATTTTTTTCTTTTGCAAATACAGCAAAGGGGAATGCAATATATATGTTGTATATATGTTTTCATTAACCAGTATTGAAGTTTACCCAACTATGGCAACTTCCAATTCTGAGAACCATGAAAATGTAGAAAGGGTCCAAACTGAAAATAAAGATTTGACATTTTTGTACTTCTAGTGCTAGTGAAGCTACTTGGCTTTGATTTAAGAAATTCAGTTACCGGCACTTCAATATTTTAGTCTTTAGCGTACCAGCACTTTTTCGTGCGTACCAGCACTTCTGACATGGTACTGATTCAAAGCGTCAGTGTCTGGGTGATTAGAAATGACACTATAAAGCACACTACCCAGGAGGTCATTTGAAACCGGTAAACTTCTGGAAAGTTCAAGATTCCAATAAGGGAATGCATTAGTAATAAGTAATAAGTTCAAAACAGCACTAATGCAAAGAAAACATGGACGATTTCATCAGAGATGGCAGAGAGAATAGTGACTCGAGTCCAGATGGCAGTAAATTATTATTTTCAGCGTGTATTTGGCTTAAAAGCACTAGTGTTTTATAATGAATGCCAGCTGAAGGTGTTTTAGATTATGCGCTGGTCAGTGGTTTAGTTATTCTGCATGGATCCGTATAGCATCTACAGTCAGGTTAAGACAGCAGGTTTAGTGGTCTTTTGGCATCTCTCTGTGGTCCTGTTTGGTATTGCAGCTTAACTGGTGCTTATTTATATAAAAAATTAAATGCAATGTAATGTTATATTGGTTGTCTGATCAGCTGGGTGGGGGTTGCTGGGTTTATGTGAGAAAAAGTATCTATAAATGTATGTGAGAAAGTGAATCAACCTGCGTTAACCTAATTTGACAATTTTTATAAAAAGAAAATTAGGTAAATAATAACAATTAAAGAATAAGATCAAATAGACAGAAGGATGATAAGGAGCATGGAAAAGGGAAAAAAACTGTGATAAACGTCATAATAGCTAACTGGATTGATGACAGAATTAAAGTTTCTTTATTTAGTTCTTTATTTCTTTTTACAAATATTGTTCATTCACACCATCATTCCATCCCAGTCTTAGAAAGTTAAAGCACTTCACAGACTCTGACAACAATGCGGCCAAACCTCCAGCAGTCTCTGGCATAAATGAGGGCAATTGAGTATGCTAATGAGCCCACTCTCGTGTGATTGGCCGGCCCGTTAAACTGCCTAAATGGCTTTTACTAACCCATGTGATTGATGAGTGTCTGACAGGCTCAATGTGGGAGCATTTTGGGCCAAACTGCTAGGGGGGTGACCAAAGCCTCTTGGACACACACAGATACTCCTCTTGTACAGTATACACACACAAACACCAAGCTTGATGCTGCTAAGTGACTTCCCAAATGAAAACAAAGACACACTCACTCCGACACATACAAAGAGCAGCTGAGCATTCCTCTTCTCTAATGCTATCCCATTCATCAAACTGAGTGTAATTGATGTTAAAGGCTCAAAGCAGATCCCCACTGCCCTCCCTCTGTCTCTCTGTGATTTGTAAAGCTGGGTTCAATCAGTGATCTGACAAGAAGACCATATGATATCCTAGTGACACAATATGTTCTGCTCAGATTCAATATTCTACCCATTATGTTACTGACAGACACTGACACAGATATAAGTGATATTTGTATTAAGATAATCTATTATGAGCCATTTTAAATGAAAAGGACAATTTCTTTTTAAATAGTTTTCACAAATATGGAAATACTGCCCTATATCATGAATGATATTGCCATGTTTAATGTAAGGTAATATTATTTTCACATGCATACATTCTCTGGGTAGATGAAGATATACAAATTTATAAAATCCCCATAGTTTGTATATTTACAAATATTAATAATATCTATATGATGATTTATATTTCAACTAAATGTATATTTTATTTATATATGCAACATTTTAAAAACAACATATATACAAAAATGTTTATATATGTTTTTGTGATAAATCATTTACATGTCTATACTTACATAATATCAACATGCATTGACAGGTTTTAGGATGGATACATGCATATGACATGTATGATATTATGTATACATAAACATACATATGTGTATGGGATAAATATATACAGTATGTTAATATATGAAATTGTTCAATTTTGAAATTGTTTAATATGTTTTTACTTTATATGACAATTTCATTTGTTTCATATTTTATATGTACATATATGATCAAATTAATATTACTAGACAGAATTTTCAAATGAGTGTTACTAGTGTAAATATGGTTAGAAAATGTTGTCACGTTACCGTGACCTACAGAGTACTGCAGTTTCTGGTATAAGTATTTTGTGACTCGAGTCCAGATGGAAGTAAATTATTATTTTAAGCGTGTATTTGGCTTCAAAGCACTAGTGTTTTATAATGAATGCCAGCTGAAGGTGTTTTAGATTATGCGCTGGTCAGTGGTTTAGTTATTCTGCATGGATCCGTATAGCATCTACAGTCAGGTTAAGACAGCAGGTTTAGTGGTCTTTTGGCACCTCCCTGTGGTCCTGTTTGGTATTGCTGCTTAACTGGTGTTTATTTATATAAAAAATGCTCTAGACAATTTTCTTTCTTTCTTTCTTTCTTTCTGCATTATAGACATACATATATAATGTATATAATTCTACTTCTACTTCTATAATCCCACTTCTGACACATACCTTTGGGTATAATAGAGAGTCGGACTTGTAACCCGAAGGTCGCGGGTTCGAGTCTCAGGTCCGCCAGGAATTGTAGGTGGGGGGAGTGAATGACCAGCGCTCTCTCCACTTTCAATAACACGACTGAGGTGAGACCTTTGAGCAAGGCACCAAACCTCCAACTGCTCCCTGGGCGCCGCATCATTGACTGCCCACTGCTTCGGGTGTGTGTTCACGGTGTGTGTGTGTGTGTGTGTGTGTGTGTGTGTGTGTTCACTGCTGTGTGTGTGCACTTGGATGGGTTAAATGCAGAGCACAGATTTCGAGTATAGGACACCATGCTTGGCCACACGTCACTTCACTTTCACTTTCACTTTCATACATTGGGAATTATGAAAAGTAATTAATTAATTTTTCCAATAAATACTAAAAGTTTATTTTGGATGATTTTGTTCATAACTGAGAACTGTCCTCCATTAACTGTTTTAAGCACAAAATTGCCTAACCTGAACCAGATGAAACCCAGTACTAATAAATTTGAAAAGCGAGATTCTTTTATTTTGTCAATTCATAAAGCACTTGTCATTTCAGAAAACATTTTCAGGCCTATATTCCCCTCAAATGCATATTGTTTTATTGTCATGACATACACATTTCCAAAGCACTGCAGGATTTCATACTTTGAATCTCCAGAGTTTTCTCATAAGCCCTTTCAAGGCGCACAAACAATCTTTGCACAAAATGAGGTGAGCTCATGTTCTCCTCAGCCTTTCAAACAGTTTAATCTCATACTTGTCACACACACACACACACACTAACACACTCATTGCTAGGGCTACTCATGACCCCCCCACCCCACCCCCTTTTTCTTCTGTATCCCATCCCTTTCAATAGCCGGCCCCTGTAATGAACAAATCCACATTACTCTGGACTTGATCTCTGGCAAAATAATGCTGGAACAAACAATTTGGTTTGTCAACACCTTTCTGTGGACTCCTCCATCACTGTCAGGGGTCTAAATTTAAACAGCAAAGTGCATTTGACTGCTGGACCCCAGTCTGATTATCTTCCATGGCTCTGCCAATTGCCTTAGACAGACCGGCTAGCTGTGATTGCTAACCTGGCTTGAAAATACGCTCTGTCTGCCCAAGGATTAACATGAATATTTTTATATAGATCGATAAGCAATCTCCACTCCATAAGAAATGCCAGCATCTTTCATTTGGCTGATCAAAGTAGAGAGGAACATCTGGGTATTGTTTTCTGAGAGGTCGGAAGAATGAAGCCGATTCTGTGAGGACAGAGGGAGAGATCCAGATCTCTATCTCTCTCTGTCTCTCCATTTCTGCCACTGCCTAATCGAGGAAACAATCTCGGCATCACACAATCCCATCTCTCTGGACAGGCCGGCGTAAACGAGGATGGCGGAACCCCCAACATCAGCGGGCCAAGTTCATTTGTTAAGCCTTTCGGCTTCAGCCTGCAGACGACCTTTCCGCTCAACACCGCTGACCCGGACGGAAAGGGGCAGGTTAGTTATCAGTGTGCTGGCCTGGTCCTCATCTGCAGAGCAGTAGATTTGGTGGATTGACCTTGACTGAGTTAATGGGGGTGGTGAGAGGGGGTCCTGAATGGAGCCTGGTTAATAAGACAGCAAGCAACTGAGATCGTCTCTTGGGATGTGTGTGCTGTGTGCTGCCGCTCCACATGAGCACCAGAGGGTCATTGAGAAAGATAGATTTGAGATACCAAATATATTTCATTATTACATTATTGCAATTGTAAAGTGAGAGCAGGGATAAGTGGAACACTCAATAAATGTACAATTTGTAACTCACTCGCAGTGGCTGTATGTGGATGCATTATTCAATCCACCACCTCCTCCCAGAAACAACAGTGAGATTAATAACGTCCCCCTTATCTGACAGATTTATATATATAAAAAAAACATCTTCAAAAGTTAAATAAGTAAACTAAAATATTTATTTTCCATATCAGCTTGGTTGTTTACATACAGTCTGATGCCACTATTAAAAGCACATCCTACGCAATCTTAAAATATACAGTATATGTTTGAGGGTGACTGATTTATTAATGTTAGTATGACTAAAGTTAGTATGTAGACAAACTGTGAAATATCATCACTCACATTAAAGAGATTTTTTTTTTCCATTTATGTTATATTTATCACATACTACAATTTACAGTTGTATCCAGTTATGTTTCGGGTACATTTCAAAACTTTAGGCTATAGATTAGATTCAAAACTATAGATTTGTTTTTTTTGTAATAAATGAACAAAAATCAAAAAGTGATGCATCCCAGTGTTATTTGCAAAAATTAAAAAAAATATTAATAATAATTTATTATTACTATTATATATATATATATATATATATATATATATATACATACATACATTTAAATCTTAGCAAAAATAAAGATTTAATAGCTTATAGTATTAACAGCGTATCTATTAAATGTAAAATCTTCTATGCAGAAGATCAGGAGCGTAGTGAAATATACCATTACTCATAACCTTTCTGATTCTCAAGCGGTCACTGTGCTCTAATGCACATTTCCACCATATTTCAATAGACGGAATGGTTTTCAAAATTCCAAGGATTGAATTCTAACAAATTCTAACTACTAATCTCTAACCTGACACTAACCAGCACACCCGGGGAAATGAGGAGCAGTTGGTGGCCTCTGTCTCCAGAGATTTAAACCAGAGCATGTACAGCACATTACTGTAATGGTACCTGATTCATGTCTGATTCATTAAGAAGTTTAACTTCAGGGTAGCTCAGGGAAGGTGAAGGGAATTATCAGGATTAATTAGCAGAATATATATGTAGAGATTAACAGGGCTAAACCTTATGAACAGTTTGGTCTGGTGAAAAATCTGCATCCACACATGTTCCACTGGTCTCTGCCTCTCTGTCCTTCTCACCTTGTCTTTGCTAGGATTAAAAAAACAACTATCCTAGGTGATCTCATTAGTATTTATATTCATACATCAGTAGCTGAAATGTTTGCTCCTATAACACTACATAAGTAAACAACAGCATTTAATTCTGGAGGTAATGCCTTAGGTTTGGTATTTGTCGGCAAGATTTTTTAATTGAGCATTTTGAAACAGAAATCTTTAGTATTATTAACATTATAGGTGTTTTTACTGTCACTTTTGATCAGTTTAATCCTAATGAGTGTCCTAATTGAGTAAAAAAAAATCTTTATATATATATATATATACACACACACAAAAAAAAAATATATAGCCTACTTGTAATAATAACTTACTTAGAGGTTATCTTAAAAATCAAATATGGGAAGATTATGTTTATGAACATGCAGCAAAAGGAACGTCAAACTAACTTTTGAAATGAAAATATTGTTTGTTCCAAACTTTTGCCTGTGGAGAGAAAAAAAACTGTATTTTGCCATTCTATCTATGAGCATGAGTTATGACAGAAATCTCCCACATGGTTGGTTATCAAGCTGTTTGTGTTATTACTTCACCATGTTTCGGTTAACATAACCTTGAAACACTTGAGTTCAAGTGCAGGCATGGGGCTGTTTTCATTCGCAGGACTCAAGTATGGCGATGACGCATCACTCCTTTCCCTGGACCAGACTTAGGCCAGATCTATCATCCTTAGTCTCTCTGTCTCCCCTCATTGCACTCGCTCTCTTTTACTATGTGCTTCTGATTTTCTCAGAAAGCCTCTGAGAGTCTCTCACTCACCCTCTCTGTCTCGTTTGCTCTCTCTCTTTCTACAATCAGGGTGGCCTGCACACATCTCCACTGAAACACTTTGTTTTCCTTATGATTCAGTGTGGGAATAACCTGGCATGTGTTATGCCATCAGGAGCACAAGAAAAGATTATGAATCTGCGACGCACAGATATACAGAGAGACAAGGCAAAAACTGCACTTAATACACATTATTCACTTCAAACATCCTTGGACCGACAATGCCAACATGGAATTTGATCCTTTGGCAGGAGAAATGATGAGACTTGGAAAATTTCATTTGTACACATACTATATGGAGTGATCTTGAAGTGTTAACTGAACAAATGTGATTTTGGCAGTGTTTAAAGATATACACAACCATAAAAGTAATGTTTTAAAAACTATAATATACAGACCTACTGCATGAACAACATTCACTGAATATGACAATTTAAAAAATACAAAAGTTTGGGGTCAGTTTTTTTTTCTCTCCCAAATAAATGAATACTTATATTTAGAAGGACACATTAAATAATCAATCTGTCATCAAAACTGACAGTAAAGACAATGTTACAAATATTATTTTAAAACTACTGTTTTTTTTAACTTTATATCCATCAAAAGAATCCTAAAAAAAATTGATTCACAGCTTCCACAAAAAATTAAGGATAACAAATGTTTTCAACATTAATAATAATAATGAGAAATGTTTCTTGAGCACCAAATCAGTAGTATATTAGAATGATTTGTGAAGGGACTGAAGACTGGAGTAATAGCTGCTGAAATTTCAGCTTGGCATCACAGGAATAAATTACATTCTGTATGTATGTATATATAGATAGATAGATAGATAGATAGATAGACAGACAGACAGACAGACAGATAGATAGATAGATAGACAACTAAAACAAATTGAAATAAAAATTTATTAATTTTTTATTACTTAAAAAAGTACATATACATAGTATCTCAATGATACTAAAATAACTTATCCATGCATAACATAGTTCCACATATATACAGGTTGCAAATTATGGGTGCGTTTCGTCTGAACACCACTTAAGGAAGCAACATTTCAGCAACCAAATTAGCAAGAAGTCAGTCAGAGTGTGCTAAGCTAGAAAACAGTTGCTGTCAACTGATATACATAAAATACTTCTAGTATACAGTACTATTATACTACAGCTACAGTATAGTACTCAAGTGCTTTGTTCAAGCAGTATAGGATGGTACATTGACCAAATATACATGCAATTAGCCCACTGTCATTACCAATCATTTTATTATAGACTGAAAAAAAAAAATATATAAACCTTTTCTTTTGTTTTACATATCTTTAAGGTTGTTGACTGTTAGATATATGTGCTTGGTGTTACAAGATATTTGCATTGCACAAGACTAAAATCAACCAAAAAGGACTTAAATAATAAGTAGGCCACTAAATAATTCACACAATCGAGGTATACATTTATCCATCAAGCAAAAGGAGAACAGTTCTTTCTCACTACCCAACTCACAATGTGATTGTAACAAATGCAGTTTATTTAGTCATGTATTGGTCTGATATTTGAGGATCTGGAGACAGATTTGGATGAAGTCTGGGCCTTAAATGGTAGCAGAAGCGGTATTGAGCCTTTTCAGGCAGAGATCAAATAGCACTTTCATTAGTTTAGTGCAGTGGCAGAGAGCATTGATGAGTTGTCAGACTGACTTTCCTTCAATAAGCTCCAACGCCCTTTCAAAATCATCCTCACACTGAGCTGCTGCATTCTCACCCACCTTCCCATTTTTGTTGCTCTTACTGCATCCTTCCTCAAATGTTTTCTTTTCTGAATGAATTTTGCTATTATTTATAAATAAACCAATCACAATACACTCTCAGCAAAAAAAGGTACAAAGCTGTCACTGGAGTGGTACTTTTGAAAAAGGTACACCTTTGTACCTTTACCCCCAAAGAGTGCATATTAGTACCTAAAGTGTACATACTAGTGCCTAAAGGGTATATTTTAGTACCTTTTGAAAAGGTACTGCCCCAGTGACAGCTTTTGTTCCTTTTTTCTGAGAGCGAATGCAAAAACTAGACCTGTATGTATGTATATATAGATAGATAGATAGATAGATAGATAGACAGACAGACAGACAGACAGATAGATAGATAGATAGACAACTAAAACAAATTGAAATAAAAATTTATTAATTTTTTATTACTTAAAAAAGTACATATACATAGTATCTCAATGATACTAAAATAACTTATCCATGCATAACATAGTTCCACATATATACAGGTTGCAAATTATGGGTGCGTTTCGTCTGAACACCACTTAAGGAAGCAACATTTCAGCAACCAAATTAGCAAGAAGTCAGTCAGAGTGTGCTAAGCTAGAAAACAGTTGCTGTCAACTGATATACATAAAATACTTCTAGTATACAGTACTATTATACTACAGCTACAGTATACTACTCAAGTGCTTTGTTCAAGCAGTATAGGATGGTACATTGACCAAATATACATGCAATTAGCCCACTGTCATTACCAATCATTTTATTATAGACTGAAAAAAAAAAATATATAAACCTTTTCTTTTGTTTTACATATCTTTAAGGTTGTTGACTGTTAGATATATGTGCTTGGTGTTACAAGATATTTGCATTGCACAAGACTAAAATCAACCAAAAAGGACTTAAATAATAAGTAGGCCACTAAATAATTCACACAATCGAGGTATACATTTATCCATCAAGCAAAAGGAGAACAGTTCTTTCTCACTACCCAACTCACAATGTGATTGTAACAAATGCAGTTTATTTAGTCATGTATTGGTCTGATATTTGAGGATCTGGAGACAGATTTGGATGAAGTCTGGGCCTTAAATGGTAGCAGAAGCGGTATTGAGCCTTTTCAGGCAGAGATCAAATAGCACTTTCATTAGTTTAGTGCAGTGGCAGAGAGCATTGATGAGTTGTCAGACTGACTTTCCTTCAATAAGCTCCAAGGCCCTTTCAAAATCATCCTCACACTGAGCTGCTGCATTCTCACCCACCTTCCCATTTTTGTTGCTCTTACTGCATCCTTCCTCAAATGTTTTCTTTTCTGAATGAATTTTGCTATTATTTATAAATAAACCAATCACAATACACTCTCAGCAAAAAAAGGTACAAAGCTGTCACTGGAGTGGTACTTTTGAAAAAGGTACACCTTTGTACCTTTACCCCCAAAGAGTGCATATTAGTACCTAAAGTGTACATACTAGTGCCTAAAGGGTATATTTTAGTACCTTTTGAAAAGGTACTGCCCCAGTGACAGCTTTTGTTCCTTTTTTCTGAGAGCGAATGCAAAAACTAGACAGGAGGTGCGTTCACAAAAAAAAAAAAAAGAGGACAAGAAAGGGAGAGAGAGAAAAAGCTAAATATATTTACATATAAGTAATGAACTTGACAGCCTTGTTCACTTTTGCTAAGAAAACTTACTGTCTTACTAATACTGTCTAGCTGAAAATAATCCAGTTATTGTGGAGTTATAGAATTGCATCACTTCCTGTAGCGAGAACAATTAGTCACTGTCCAATTCCTCTTGTTTTGATACAGTACAGCAGAACACAAAGGTCTCATGTCTTAAGCCAATAAGATAACAATCATACTTACGCACTATATTTGAATAAATGACTTGCTGTGTGTAACAACCCCCCTGAGTGGATTTATGAGCCTGTGACATGCCTTTGTAGTTGAAGTATACTTACAGTAAATATGATACATACTCAAGGACTAAAAGCTTTCCATAAAACTGTCATCAAAAGAACGTATTAACCCATCTTTATTTACAAGGGGTGAGACAGGGGGAAAAGACAATTTGGTGCAGCGGTCATAAAGCATCTTACTTCAGTCTCTGCCAGACACGCATGAAGAGACACTGATACACACTCATAAGAATCTCTCTCCACACACACACACACACACACACCTTTAAGGCCAAATCAAGAAGGAACAACAGCATTTAAGAAACAGTGTCACATTTCTGGGTCATAAAGATTGATTTGACCCCCCAGTTGGTTTCAGTGGGTGACTTCCACAGCCGTAAAGAAAAGTGGAAGCCATGTTAGTCCCGGGGGTCCATAGTGGGAAACCTGATAACCCACAGAGGGTTAAAAAAAGCCAGCTAGTATTATCAGTATGGTATTTTGATACAGGACAGATGCAGGAGAACGGCACACCAAACATGTCCAGCTGTTCTAAAGATAGTGTGCAGTGTGTGTGTGTGTGTGTGTGTGTGTGTGTGTGTGTGTACCTGTCGCAAAGAGCAAAAAGGTTAAAAGCTTTCTGTTACTGATGGGTAAACAGATACATTTATATTATTAATAGTAAACTCATCAATACCATTCTGTATTGTCACTGCTTAATTCAAACAGAATGTAAAAAAATATATATAATCTCAACGGAAACAAATGCATATAATAATAATAATAATTATTATTATTATTATTATTATTAAACGATTGGATACAGATTTGGGAGTTTTGAGGAGCTCTTTTCCGAAGCTTTTATAATAATAATAATAATAATAATAAATTTCACAAGTAAAGCTCCTCAAAACCCTCAAATGTGCACCCAACCACCTAATAATAATAATAAATAATTATAATCATAATTATTATTGTTGTTGTTGTTATTATTATAGTTATTGCTAGGTTTGTGTGTGTGTGTGTGTATGTTTAGATTATTGGTTGCATTTTGTTGGGTTGGGGGTTGAGGAGCTCTTCTGTTACACCGTAATCAAGATTTATCCCAAAAAAAAAAAGAGGAAAGAAAACACAATCAATACAGAGAGGGAGCGAGGAGTCCTTCTACCTGGGCAATTAGTACAATGAGGCCTAAGTCACCATCATCTGTCTTACTGCGGGTTACCATAACAACGACCTCTGACCGGACACATTGGACATTCGTCAAATAAATGTGCAGCCAACAGCAACATAAGATACTATACTTTATCTTTTTGTCACAACTTTGTCTAAGGTGAGGAATTTCAAAGAATCAGTGATCTTTTGCAGTATTAAATGTATATAATGCTCATTTAAGTTATATATAAAGAATATTATAATGCATATATATATTTTTTTTTTTCTTATATTGCTTATAAATTATGTATCTTAGATTCATATGATTTGCTTACGAAATGAAAATAAAAACACCTAAAAGTACTGTGAATTCTGAAATAAATGTCTCTCTCTAAATTGGTTGCTTTCATTCTCAACAGATTTTTGATGAATGATAGCTGTAGGGTCAATGAGAAATCAGTGGAGAGCCCTAAATGCTTATACATGCTGCTGACTGGTGCAAATAGAGCACCATCACGTTTCAGGCCAGCTACTCTGGCTGCACTGCCACTATAAATCCACAAGCTGATTAAACAGTAAATTTAGCATGCCCATCAACTTACCATTAACCAGGTTGCTGCTTTCAAAAACATCATTAATCAAGCACCAGATATGGAGGAAAATATCAGTCATCGATCCTGTGCACTTATGACAGTTAACACTGCAGCATATTAGCATTGAGCGGCCGCTGATCTATCAATTACTGACCGACCACATGATTCGCCTGCCACCCGCACTCATTCTAATTCTGCATTTCCCTCTTCGCTAATGCATTTCAACTGTTATCTCATAGGCTAATGAAAGCAAACAAATCAATAAATATAAATTATACATGCGAGGATGTACCGCTGCCAACATAAAGCCCCTAATTAATTGCACTTGATTAATTTATATACTTTAATTATCTCTCTAAGCCGCACAAGGCATAAATATCAGGACAATCTGCTTATTGCTATGTCAGTCATAAAACGGCAGACGCTAGGAAACGATTAGCACAGCCAGAATATCATCACTGGGAAACACACAGTTGCTGACAGAAAAAAGTCAAAGCACTGAATAATTTAAAGTAAGCAAAAGCAATGAGTGAAGGCCTGGAACAAGACCACTGCTTTTCTTTTATGCATCCCGGCTTTAATGCAGTAAGTGATTCGTTACTGCATGTTGCTCAAACAACACGAACAACAAGTCTGGCTCAGAAACGTACAATTTCTTCTCTGAATTCCTGTTCAGTATCACATTTATCTAGTCTAATATACCATTTTTGTTGTTAATAGTATTAATAAAAATAAAAATCTAAAAATGACAACTATTATATTATGCTGACATAACAAAAGTGCATTAATTTAATATTTTTTCATTTACAGCAGCTGATTTACTTTTAGTTGTAATTTAAATGAATTTGTCATGTTAATCACTTGTTGGCCTATATTCAGTGTACGTATATATACATACAAATTCAATCCACCAGTCTTGGATACTGTGTGCTCTAGATAAATGAACAAAACTGAATGTGTTGCCTTAGAGATGCTCTCAACACATGATACAATTCCATTATGAAGAAATCTAAGGACCAAAATCAATTTATGAGCCTGTCTTGCCGTAATGGCCTTTAGGAGAGAGCGGAGACGGCCAAAGGAAGGCAAACAATATAATTAAAGAAATGTAAGATAGAGAGAATGAGTGTGAAAAAAGTACAAAAAAGTAAAGGGGGGTTGTAAATGAGTTTTAGGAAAGTGAAAGAGGAGTTACATCCTGATGCCTGTTAATTACGGTTTTTAGAACAATTAGCCCAACAGGGAGCATGACAGAATAATTATGGTATCCGTGGTTACAGTGGAACATTAATGTGTCCAGGTACAGTAAATATGTCGGTACCCGAGGTGACGCGACCTTGCACCCCTCACCTAGATATACGCTAAATTGTCTGCCCTTGTGAAATTGTGTCCTAATGGGCTTTAGAAAATTACAGTGTCTGCCATGGGTCTTATCTCTTTAAACAAAGAACTTGTGTTTTTTTTAAGTTTGTGCTAATTATACATCTTCAGCAATTGGATTTGTGGCAGTTACAGAGACTGTTGACATGTCCATAGTTTCCAGTTAAAATTTAGACCTCCAACACACTAGCTCGCCTGGACTTTATGAAGTAACAGAAGCCAGAGTGGTGTGCTGTATAGGTGCTTGTAGACAAAACAATTGGTGTGCATAAATGCCAGACTGTACGTAAAAACACCTGAGAGAATTTGGCTGAAACATCAAACACACCCTACACACCGCATACACACATTCGTCTGTTAGCGTGCCAGTGACTACAGAGAAAATAGAGCTCCTTGTCTCTCTTTAATTTGGGTGTTTTATCTATAGAGCTACAGACTACAAGAGAAACAACTTAGCAGACAAACTTTGTATTGCTTATAAGTTTGCGGTTGCAAATGTTCATGATTTGTATTTGATCTTACAACTGTACATTTCTGCCATATGGACATTTCTTTGACACAGAGACCTGCATATTTAAACGATATTTATTGTGAAAAGTGCTAAAAAAATAAATGTGAATTGAATTGAAAGTCTTTAATGTTTACCAATGCTGCATTTAGGCCTATTAGATCAAACATACAATACAAAAACAGCAATTTCTCCAGTCTCACATGATCCTTCAGAAATCATTCTAATATTCTGATTTAGAGTTAAAGTAACATTTATTATTATTATCACTATAAAAAGTTACTAGTTAACAGTTAATATTTTTGTGAAAACGATGCATTTTTCAGAATTCTTTGCTGAAAAGAAAGTTTAAAATAACAAGTCTTTTTTTTATCATTTCTAACAAAATAAAACATCTTTACTGTCACTTTTGATCAACTTAGTGAATCTTTACTGAATAAAAGTATTTATTTATTTATATATTTTTTTTATCACACTGACCCCAAACATCTGAACGGGCATGTATATCTAGTATTAAAAAAAAATAACATGTCCATAAACAATGTTTTACAAGAAAAATAGAGTATCCTTAGCAGGTATTGTTTATAGGTAAAGTTCAATTTGTTCAACACAAAGCTGAAACATAAACCTAAATACTGTCAGCGAATTTAAATAAACAGCTGGAATCAGCGCATCTGGGGTGCTACTAATCATGCTGTGTTTCAGAGATCAGCACACACACATAAACAAAATAATTCACAAGAGGGTTTAACACATATTACCACTACAATGCCTTTGAAAGCAGGCAAAAATGTTTCCGCTAGCCACACTTCTCTTTTGTTTACATAAACATGTTCTTCAGACAGGCCGAGTGTGTTAATCATCCCGATATGATACAGTCACTGTTAAAGCATAATGACGCTTTGCTCTGTGTCATTTAGTACTGGTGATCAATCAGACACTCATTTAGCTTTAATTCATGTAGATGCACACCTAATACTCATTACAAAGACACAATTTCCCCCAGTCACAGCAGATTAATGGTAGTCCATCTCCGTGTGTCCTGCATCCTGTGTGTGTGTGTGTATATAGATAGATGACTCTCTCTCAGGAAGAGCAGCTCGCAGACTGACTTTTCCTAAAGACGTTTTATGACAAATGGTCCGACACAGCATAACTTCATCAGAGAAGACAAGACAATGAGAATCTGAAACAAGACTGAGAAGAAAAGCTTGTATTCTTCTTTTTAATGGCATACATGTACCAATTGATTTGCCTACAAATTCCAACATGTTTTATAAATGAGTGAAGTTATGAAAAAAAAAAAAAAACAATTCATAAGGTTTTTTTATTGTTTCTTATGCTCACCAAGGCGGCATTTATTGGATCAAAAATACAGTAAAAATTATAATATTGTGAAATATTTTAAAATATTGTGAAGTAGTACAATATGAGTATAACAATACAATAACTGTTTATATATATATTTTAATATGCTGATGTGCTGCAGAAACTTGTATCATTATCAATGATGAAGACAGTTGTGCTCTTTACTTAAACTGAGATACATTTTTTTCAGGATTCTTTGATGAATAAAAATACAGCATTTATAGAAATCTTGGCTTCACTTTATTTTGTCCATTTAGCACATTCTGTTGACTATAAGTAATGTTGTACCTACGATATTAAGCAGGCAGTCTACTTATACTCTAATGAGTTAGTTGACATGTAGGTGCAAGGTTTTTCATAGTCAACAGAATGTTCAAAAGGGACCATCAAAATAAAGTGTTACTGAAATCTTTTGTAACATTATAAATGTCTTCAATGTCTCTTTTGATCAATGTGTCCTTGTTGAATAAAAGAAAAAAATATATATACAATGTATAAAATATAAACATGCATAAAAGTATACTAAATAATCTTCATAAATATATACGAGACAGAAAAACGACAAAAATGCCTAGTTGAATTATTGCAAGCAATCACAACAATCCTCTACAAGGCCATGCATGTACACGGCCCGCGTGCGCATGTGCGGCATTGACCTTTTTCAGCAAAACTTCATCAGTCTTCGGTCAGCTGTCTTTTACCTAAAGTAATTATGCCCTACGGGAGCTCACACGGGGACAAACGGAGCGGTTCATACCTCAGAACTGGTCACATCTCCTCCGCTGATCCTTTCACAGGGAGTGTGCTGGCATAGAAAACCTCTTCCTGCCTCTTCTCTTTGAGAAAAAAAAATACCTCCACAAAACATGGCACAGGAAGTACCCACACAGTGTGGCATGCCTCGCACATTCAGTGGCACTTATACCCCTCAGCTTCAAAGGCAGACAAACTAGAAAACAGTTTGGTATTTTTCCACTTAGACAAAGAGGCTTTTAAAAGAAAGAAATCGAATTCACACCATTGTGAAATCCAGAAGTTACACGAATGAATGGAAATATTTGGTAAAATAAAGACAGGATGCAAGGCTGGACTCTTTCAACATTCTTTTCTGAAATAATATACAAGCTTTATTATTACAGGTTATGGATCATAAGACAATGCAGCATCAGTTAGTAAAATCACTTGAAAAACAGTGTTTGGAAGTAAACCAAGGAGAAAGAGAGATCCAAAATAATCCATGAATTCTTGATAAAAGAGTCTTGTGTTAATAGACACTGTCCTGTCTTTTTCCTGCGTGTTTTTGTGTTACATTGCCGTCTCGCAGCGTGAGCGTGGCTGAGTGGGGATTAACTCTGAACACTGCCAGAATACAGCATGTGTGTGTCCTCGGAAACACTAACACAAGCAAACCGCGTCCCACTGCCCCAGTAGACACAAACACACACACACAATGTTGTCCAAGAGAGGGAAACCTCGCCTCTGATGATCCTCATCCAACCTCTCTTCCACTATTCTCCTGCATTATTCACTCAAAGACACACACACAAACACAGACAGTATTGTGCAGGAATTCCTGTCTCACAGACTCTCAACCTGCAGCCCACACTAGGGGTTGAGCGAGGGAGACAAGCGAAAGAGAGAAGCCGGTAGGGTGGGCAACAATTATAATAATTGCCAGGGCACTCAGCTGAAGGATCAATCAGCTGTGATTACAAACACTCCTGCATGATCAAATATTAATCTGCTGTACCTTCAGTCTGACCTGCTAGCACAGAGCCTCTTACCGACTTATGCATTAAGCGATTTGCACAAGCTGAACTCATAGCACCTAATAATATTGGACATGCAAGTCAGAGCATTAAAGGATCTTCCAGGAACTGAATTGACTTACAATAAACAGGGTAAAAATAGCCAAGCATAACAACCAGGATAACCCTTATATGACAGTCCAATTATATTAAAGAAGGTATGACTGTAAAAACCAATTAAGGCAAATTCCACGGGCCAGCTGATGGATTTTGCTCGTCATGTCCTGGGGAGCTGCAAAGTCAAAGACAGAAAGGTCAGCATTTAATGACAGTAAACACAGCAATGGAGCAAAAGATACAATTCATTTCACTTCTCGATTCTGAGAAGATGAAGATCAAATATTTTGCAATAATTTGTTTATGAATGGATACACATATAAAAAGTTTCAAATTCTGCAAAATAAAGTACCCAATTGTAAGGTACAATGGCCACACATATATGATTGTAAAGTCAGCTAGATAAAATATTTTATTATATGAATAGTATTTATATTGGTTTGAATAATATTTAAAGTTAAATTTCATATTATTTATTCTTATTATCAGTTTTACTAATAGTAAAATCAATTAAAACAAAATGATTCTGAATTTTTCATGTTAGCTTTACCAATATTGGTAGTGTTTATATTATATAATAGTATTTATTAATATTAGATTTACTAATAATAAAAACGATCATGATAACAAAATTGATCTGAATATTTTATATTTTAACATTAAATATAAATATTTATTTGTAATTGAATTCAGACTACTAGAGTACAGTTACATTAATGCAGAACTGGAGACGGGAATTAATATTGAAAAAAAGATTGATTGAGACACTTTCAAGGAATCCCTTCAATTTAATTGAATCACTATTCGATTTAAATTTAATATATGCGTTGATATATGATAATCCACTGCGACTGGGATATTCACATCAAACAGGACAATGATTGAATTAATAGCCACATTAATTACTTTGTATGCAGACATGTATTAAAAGACAAGTGTCTGTTTCTTTTGTGGCAGACAGCAAATGGTGGTTAACGGGATTAATATGACATTAAATCAACTCAGACACTCGACATTTAATAACACAAAACAGCTTGTGGAAATCATAGGATTATTCCATGGGATTATAACAGTGCCCCCCGCCAGCAGGGACCTGAGAGCAGATAGGGACTCCAGATTACCTAATCTACTTACATCTACAAAGCATATTTAAATCAATATTTTTTTTTTGAATTACACAGATAAGGCTTATTCGACGATCATAATCTTATTTGAAACCATATTGTTTGGTCTGTTGGGTATTAGAGATAACAGATGTCAGGGTTAGCCTCCAGTAAACACTATTTGCGTTATAATAATTTGCGTAGATGCATCAGGGTGCTAAATGCTTGAAGAAATGTAGGGACAAAACAAAGAAAGACAGAAACAAAAGCAGTCAGAAGAGGAAGGTAGTTTAACGTATTTTTTTTTTTGAACTTTACAATGATAGTGAGTGTAGTACATTAGCATTTGAAAAACAACAGAAGATAAACATGTATTTTACTTCAGGGTGATTGATATATTAAAAAAATAATGGGGCACACACAAAAAGTATATAAAATAATATATACTAAACTATATTTTAAATATAAAATATATATATATATATATTATATAATATATAAAATATTTTATGAAATTTTAACATTTATAACTTTTATTTTATGTTACATAAAATATGTGTGAATGTAATATAATAATGCAATCCGTTTTAATATACACACAGGAGACGTTTTTTTATTTTCAAGAAATGAAAAAAAAAAAAAGCTTAATATCTTATAC
>NW_015549559.1:1519775-1530699 GCF_001515605.1 Sinocyclocheilus anshuiensis | reverse complement strand
AACCGCCGTAGCAGCCCAGTGAGCGAATGTGTGTAAATACACTGTCGTAAACAGGGTGGGAGATGGGCTGCTCTTTGAGACCCAGCCACGTACAAACAAGAGCCCAAATGTAAACCAGACTATAACAGTGAAACCCAGACCCCACTGGATCCTTTTCCAAATAAATCAGAGAACGTAAAGGGAGTCAGCGTTTATTTGGCATTTCGACTGAAATTTTAGTAATTCTGGTCCCTCAAATAAATATCACATGATATTTAAAGAGTTCAGTTTCTACGGTACAGTAGTCTTAAACAATTACTGTATTGACCTCACAACGTGGCAGCTTTGTATGTTGGCAACTTGGCAAATGTTGAATTTAAATGTACTAAAACAGGCATAGCATTCAGTAACCAATAAAAATGACCATGCAGCAATTAGATTGCTGAACGTAGCCCAGAGAAATATCAAACCATTTTGTAGCTTATACAGTACAGATTTAATATGTATGTTTCAGATAAATTCCTGTTCCCTTTTGGGGAAGCTACTGTATGAGAAAATACACGCATACACATACATTGTTGTGTTAAAATTGTTCTGCTAATTATTAGGTGAAATTTGACAATTTAAAGACTAAATAAATATATAAAAAAAAAAGAAAAGAAAATGTGACTAAGTTACTCCAAATTTCCACAACAATATAAATTGTTTTTTAACTAAAACACTGCTAAAACCTTGTAAGCAAAACATTACTTTACTCAAAGTAAATGATCAAAAACGGATTTAGAAATGATCAGAACTAGCTGGGACGCAGTTTTTCTTAGCAACATGACAGCATTTTATGTGTAAACAGACTACATGAAAAAATCTTACGACATACAGTCTAAGACACAACACATTCATACGCAATTACGGCACACAGAAACTTGTGGTGAGCAAAAGGATTGTTTAGGATTATTACAATCCTACAGCTTTGTTTGTCTGTGAAAGGTTACAGAAGGACGAGCCATAAAGAGTTTTGGATTAGTTCTAATAACTGAGAAATAATTACAGTAAGTACAATCTAAATAATGCACATTATATAAAGTGCATGTTAATATACTATATCCTCAAATGCTTAATCAATGCTGTGATTTTGAGTCTGATTATGTTAGGACAATATTAATCATATAAAAAGTACAAAATGTACCTTTTGTTTTAAATATGTTGTAATTAAATGTGACGACAGAATCTAAAACAAACTGTAAAAAAAAAAAAAGAGTCAAAATACATAAATTCAGTTGTTACACAGGATAAAAATCAAGTGTATTTGAATGTTGAATTATTATAACGTATTGTGTATAATGTATTGATTTCAGAACAAGAAATATGGCAATAATTTGTTGCTTAAAAGTAATTGGGTCTAAAGGGTGGCATCAGCTTCGGTCTGTCCTTGACCAGTCCGCAGTTTTACTAAGATACTTTACACATTACGGTCACAATGTAAGAGCGCCGATGAAGTTGCTCATGTCCTACACAACATTAGCTCATGTTGGTGTCAAAGGTCAATGGTACAGACCAAGATCCTCTCCCGCTATTCCTCCTCTAATTGCACAATTTGATTAGAGCAGAGCCTTCCCCCAATAAGAGAGCTCCCCCAAATTTAATATGGCGGTGGAATCTAGTATATAGGATAATTTAGATAGAAAACTCATGACTTGTGCGTACCCTATCATCCATAAGACTTCCAGCACACCTGAACACACAGTTTAAGACAGGAAAATTAGGCAGACTGTTGAACACCGTTTTCACTGCAAGAAAAGCCAAGAGAACTTTAAGAATCTCTTCCAATTAACTTCATGAAAATGACTGCAGTGTGTAATGACAACTTCACCGTAATTGTAACTTTAAAATAGAGTTGCAGTGCTCCAAAGATACACTCCATTAGCTGTCAGCTGAGAGAAAAGCGGTGACAGAACTGCCACACAATCAACAGTTATAAGACAGCCAAACTGTGAAGAGACTCTTCTGAAGCCAGTGAGTGAGAGATCGGTTTTAAACTGCTAAAGTCATTGCCAACATGTAGATGAATGTCAAGAGAGGGGTTGTCACAAAACATATAAACACACACCAGCATATGCACAGGTGTTACGTTGACACTGTATTTGGTAAAAGCTGCTGTACATGATCCGAATTTAGCTGATTTTGAACAGTTATATGTACGTTTGTATAATATTTAAGTGAATTAAGTATTAAAATGTTACATTTTTCAAGACATTATTTTATATATCATTACTTTCATGCGGAATTTGATCAATTTCTTATTCTTGCTCAGCTTCTTGTGAATAAAAACTTATTTAAATGATCCTCACCATATAGGTTGTTAATATTATTTATTTCTTTTTCAATTTTCTTTTCCCGCCTGTTTGTAAAGTCATGTTAACAGGTATCCAATCCCAACCTGTCAATTTGTCTCTAACTTTGAGAGAGAGTGTGTGTGTGTGTGTGTGTGTGTGCGCGCGCTTTTTTAGAAAATATTACAGAATATACTTATACAAATTCTCTGTTCTATCTTTCTGAAATTGTAAAGACAAATCTTGTCACACTAGATGTACTTATAACGACGATCAAACTTCATCCACACTTACACACCCAAAACATAAATGCAGCCTTCAGGTTTTATTAGTTCTATAGCTTCAGTTTCGGAACTTTCACGCTTAGTAACACATACAGCTGTTCCCTCACGACAGTGCAACAGTGAAAAGGGACCCCTTTCAAACAGTGTCGCTTTTCGAACGTTGTTTGAGTGACATACACCGGTATTGTGGTATTTTAAAAATTAATATCATAACAAAAATAAACACCGGTATTCGGTATGAACCGGTATACCGCCCAGCACTAATATATATATATATATATATATATATATACATATATATCAAAAACAATAATGTTACAAATAATATTAACAATAACAACCGGAATAATAATGGATTATGTCATCATCAATAAAAAAAAAAGGGTTTTAGATTTGAGTAGGCCTCATACCGTATGGTTCCCTACCACACTACAATCAGTAAAGACACTAAACATAAATACACACCTCTCTCCTCTGAATACTGAGAACTCCATGATACCAGTGCTTCCCGCCGCATCACTGCTCGACTGCCCCTCACTCTCCCCGAGACCAACAACAATTTATTTTCTTCTCTCTTTTCCTGCTTCTCTCTCTCGCTCTCTTTCCCTTCTCTTTCTATCTCTTTTCTAGAGTCAATGTCACAGAACGACACTCTAAATGCTGCTGCATCACACACAGCACAGAGAAAGAGCGTTTGAGAGAAGAAAAAGAAGAGCAAAAGTCCAAAAGCTGTTAAATGTTGTAACCGGTAAATGACACTTTTTCCCCCTCAATCTTCTCATTTATACTAATTTACACCAAAACAAAAACAGGAAATCTCCACATACTTAAACAAACACTTTAAGTCAGGAACAAATCAGAAACTTTCAATAAATATATATTTATATTTTATCTCTTTCTCTTCCCTTCACAGGGGATACTGTACACCACTCGTCTGTCCATGTGTGTGTGTGTGTGTGTGTGTGTGTGTGTGAGTGTGAGAGAGAGAGAGAGAGAGAGAGAGGGGAGATGGTGAGTACCTGGAAGCAGTATGAAGGTTGTTCTGTCTGAGGTTAAATTTCATAGTGAAGGAAAGAGATGTAAGGAAACAGAATGCAGGAAAAGTGTGAACAATCAGAGGAAACAAAAAAAAAAAAAACTTTACAGCGATTACATTAAATGATACTCTTCACCATTTTAATCATTGCGTAATGAAAACAGAAAGCTTACCTAGACCCCACCAAGCCATACATTCACATTTCTCCACTTCTCCCTCTCTATTCCAGCTGTGGTTAGAACAGAGGGATGTAAATAATCATCTGTGTGTCTCACCCCCATTTCCTACAGAGGATCTCCTGCCCTCTAATAACAACTTAATCAGCGTGATTACACATTCATCACCGTGTGTGTGTGTGTGTGTGTGTGTGTGTGTGTGTTTGAGAGAGGGGGGGTTGTTTTAGTTGGGAAATGAAATATTTGGGACCAGGTCCTATGGCCTGAGAGAGGACAGCAAGTCACACGACAGCTGTATAAACACCCGGAATGTTCTGCGGACAGGTACAAGAGAAACTCCAAATCTGCAACAGCCCAAAACCATTAAGGTGCTACGGAAAAGAATGAATGGAGGAGTAATACTGAAAACATGAATGATTAATTATTGAAAATACGACAGTAATTGTGTTGCCATGGCTAACAAGGAATCCAAAATAAAAGGAGCAATGGCACTTTTCATTCTTGAATGAGGGTGAATGCATTCTGTTTTGAATATGAGAACTTTGCACGCAAGTCGCCCACATCCACACACAAACTGCTAGTTTCAGTTGATGTCTCTTTCTGTGTTTGTGTGTAATACAGACATAGCCACCAGAAGCAGCTATAAATACAAAATTACTGGAACAATCCTCTCTGAGAAACACATCAGAAAAAAATTGTTTTATTACTTTGCATTCATTCACTCTTTTTGAACAGGGAGAGCAATTTATAAACAATAAATGACAATCCAGAAATGTTTCTGTAGTAAAAAGTAGTTAAAAAAAAATTAAGATTACAGCAATTTTTGTTAATCTTATGGAGAATTACGTTGTTCACTTCAGTCATCAACAGAATGATACAATAAAAATAAAATGTATGTTGTTGCTCATTTGCCTTGAATTAATTAACACTTTACTAAATTTTCCTCATATGCTCAAAAATAATAAGTGAAATGTGACATAATTAGCTTAGAAGTGAAAATTGTTTCAAATTCCCATGACGTGTATTTAACTGCAAGAGAAAAAAAAAAGCATCAGCACCTGTGCTATAAATTATGCTACTTAAAAAAAAAAAAAGGTTACGTTGACAACAACCTCGGCTAAAAACTTTTTAAACCTCGCTGTATAAATCACATGCATAATAATTACTGTATGTAAATAATTATGCAAATGTTTTCCAGGGCTGTGTGTTCACAACCTCACACCTTTGATAAATATATTAGAGGCCTTTTTGCATATGAAAAGGTGAGAGATATGCAAGCGAGATGGATGTGTGGGTACGACGCAGGCTATGAAGTTTAAAAATGATTTGACCTCTTTATACAGTCACACCTGTTGAGAACAGACAAGTTCAGGAAGTTGAGTGAGCAGGAGACGGCAAGGAAACACAATTAGAGCATGGATTGCAAAACATATCAACAAATTTTCATGTTCCAAAAATGAATAATGAGACACTACAATGATGATAAGCTTGCCTAAACCTTTCATACAAAAGTGCCTTACAAACAAGTTTATGGGAAAAAATGTAATGCGCAACTCTCCGTTGTATCACTGCAGCTTGGAAGCCATTGTCTTTCTTTGAAAAGGAACAAACACATCTCCCCGATTTTTATCTTAACATTAATTCAAAACAACTTCAGTTCAGTCACAATTGCTTGTGCCCACGGAAGCTAAAATCAAGAATGATTGACTTTTGCTTGTCGTTCTGCTTGCTTTTTGCTTACGATCACTTCCTCTGGCATAGATCTGTGTGCTCTAATCATCCTTTATTGAAGCCTCTCCCTCTGCAGCCTTTTCAAACCCTCGTCAGCAGTAATGGCCACATATTGTTTCTGTGAGTGTGAATTGATTTATATCAGCAGTAAAGCATCCCCAGACATGCAGAGAGGGTCATTGGAACCCAATAGCAATTATATGTGTTCGTCTGAACAGAGAAGGCCGGGGAAGAAGTCGGATCAATACTGCCAGCAAAGGTCAGGAAGATCCAGGCAACAAGGAACAACAAGGAAAACACTGCGTGTATGTGTTACACCGTCTGAATGTGTGGAAGAATATCTGTACAATTCCAAGAATCAACTTTAGGATTTCTGCGTAAATCCATTCTTACGTAAATCGCCATTGGATTCAATGCAACTATGTACAGAAGGTTTCATGAATGATTTACAGACACATTGGTTCTGCTCTCCTGTATTGTGAATGAGGCCCATTAGGTCAGATGCTGTTTTTCTCTGATAACTGGAAGTGCAATTTCATCTATATTGATATTTGAGAAAGGAATCGCTCAAAAGTTTTGGGCTTGAACTTTGTTTAAACAATCTGGGCCTTGCATATTATTTTCATCTACCCCTTTCCCCTCAGCCTTTAATTACATCTCCCTCACTCCCGCCATTAATATGCTGATCTCATTATGACCTACATTACCCGGATTAACGGATTCAGTAGGAAACTGGAAACCAGCAGCAAACAATGTTTTCCTCCACAATTCCCATTACCCAAGATTTCAGTTGTTTTCTTCCCTTAATTCTCCGCCATACTCGCTCTTTCTCTCTTATTCTATTCATCTGAAGTTCTTTCTTTCTTTATATCAAGTTCAAACCAGTGCCAGATCTCTCTCTTTTCTCTTCATGTGTGTGTGTGCATGAGTCTCTAAGGATGGTTTGAATCCATATTAATTTCCTCTCTGGCAGTTATGTGCTTTTGTATGAACTGTGGGGTTTCACTACTAATATGTCAGTAATTCAGTAACGTGTAAACTAATTATGCCACACATATTTATGTAATTGTTTCGGGGGCCAAAAAAAAAAAAAATCAATTGGTAGAGAATGCATTAAAGAAAATGGAGTTATTATAATCATATGTCAAATGCTGATTATGTTATGAAAGTAAAAAGTGGATGTCAGCCACAGGTCAATACGGAGGCCCCCCGGCTCCATAAAAATCCACACTAGCACGCTCAATAATGGTAAGAGAGCACACACACATCTATTAACTCTTATTCACTTTCTCATACACACACACAGATCATTGTGTTCTCTCTGGGGCACGGATGGTATTGATATTGCTTCACATAAAAAGCAATTCTGAAAAGTTTGATCTAGTGTTTAGGATTAGCAGGTCTCATGACATCAGTAAAATGATTCCAACTGGAGGAAAATACACACACCCGAACACACATACTGTGTCTTGAGTTAGCATGGAACATTATCCGCAACATGATCAATAAGGAGCAATAGCCAATCAGGAACTAAAGATGCTATAGAAAAGAGTGACAGAGAGAGAGAGAGAGAGAGAGAGAGAGAGAGAGAATATTGTTGTAGGGAAGAGAAAGTGCTCATAGTTTAAGAAAATCTGCCACATGAGATAAACAGGTTAAGTGATCTATGCCTTTTTCAAATGACAACAAAATATCTCATAAATATCTCAAAATAATCATTTTCAATTGATCTGTTGGCCTTCCATGGCAAAACAAACACAAAATTCCCAATTTCACCTAATATGTTTTGTATTAATGTTCCACCAAATACACAAAATAATGATCTTTAAAAAAGCATCATATGACCCCTTTAAGTCATTCTGAGCAATTCTATATGCTGTCAGCTTCGTCAGTGCCCTGAATAATTTCTGACCCTGATCAATTTAATCAATAATAATTATAAAAATAAATAACATTGTGCAATGTAAAAGACAATTTAACCATAGCAGAAATAAATCCTGACAGATCAGAGTTGCAACTGCTGCAAAACATTTACATGCCTGCGTGAACTATTTTATATAAAATACACTAAAAAAAAAGAATAATTAAGAAGATTGCAATGCAAAATTCACTCACTAGCTTTATGTGAGAAAGAAGAAAAACACTCAACGTTACTGTTCCCTAAGCCCTATTAAACAAGGTTTTAAAATATAAAGTATTAAAACATATAAAGTATTTGATAACATAAGCATTAAATATAGTGAAAGTTCACAGCCAGACTGGATGTGATGCATGCGAACGACTGCATTACGCACATCAAGCATCCTCTGCTGATCTGGTAACAATTACATCTGACAAGGTTTATGATTGATAACCTTTGTTTACAGTGTTTAAAGAAGGGGCAGATTTCAAAACATCATTTCCCTGAGCACATAAATAACCGGGACTTAAATTGACCCCTCATCCGCAGAAAGGCATACTACGCCTGTCCCAAAAATGTTCGACAATCAAACAACAATAACAGTTTCCATCTTCAGCATGAAATTATGTCCATTTTAAATCCCCAGTCATACATCTTCAGCTGACAGCTCTCAGCCAGCTGTAACGAGCGCAGACGTAAATACAGGACGTAGCTTTACACTGTATCCTCAATCTAGAAGCTGCGCTGATTACTAATGTCTAGATTTCCATCTAGATGTTGCCGACAATGATTGCTAGTTTCTGACTCTGTATAACACAGCAGGAAAGGAAAAGAGGTGTTAGTATGCGATATGATTATGAAGAAACTGAGGATTATGTATTACACCGTCTATTTTTAATTATAAGCATTTTGCTGGTGATTAAATACTAGACTATTGTGATTAAATTCACATTTATTATACAAATTAAAGGAAAAGTGAAGAATTACAGGAAAATCTAGCAACAAAAACGTACAGAATAAAATGTCTAAGGTGGTCCAACAGGCTGCCTGTAGCTCGTGCAGCTGGCAGCAGAACGGATGTAAGTCAATATGGGCTCATATGGCATGCTGGAGGCACAGAGACTGGAGTCTACAGACTGACATCTGAACATCAGTGGCTCCAGATATGTATTTGAAACCACCGGTGGGAACTCGCACGTCATAACAGAAACTTCCTGTCTCTGTGTGTCCTCCTCTTCTGTGGCTCACCGCTTGACCATTTTGTGTCACATCTCTCTCTTTCTCTCAAAAGACCTCTTTCTTCTTGTTTTATGGATTACAGCGCATCAGCACTAATGTGTCTTTTCATTAATTATGGATGCAATTTTGAGTCCTTGTCCAACGCTTATTTATTCAAAAGGAGAGCAGCATCTGAAGTCTGAACTGAGAGAGAGGAAAGAGGAAAAGTGCAATCTCCTGCTGCACCTTTTACACATTCATAGCTTAGGTCTCATTATTCACCTGGGCTTGACACTCAGCACACACGCACAGCCCATCTGCTTTGAGAAACCCCTTCTAATGAATTCACCTGTCCTGGGAGCAGAGTAGTGGCCGCGGTCTGATCCGGGAGGCTCAACATAAATGACGATCCAAATCCATACAGATCCTGCGAAACGGAATGGATACCGGAGGTCCATGCTGGGAATATGTGCTTTAGGGTTAGCAGGGCATCTCAAAGTAGCTTTTCCTCTCCCACAGGCACACACACTCATTGTTCCTCTCCCCTTTTCCTTTCTATTTCTCTCTAAAGCCCTCTCCTGTTAAACAAATCGCTGGTACAGGGATGTGTAGTCTGGGTTAGCTGATCAGGCTTTGATGTGAACAAGTCAGTAAGAGGTCATCTGTCTCTTAAAGCACTGCCGAGGGCTCCAGCGAGCTAATATACTTGGCATGGGCACGAGTAGAAGACAGAGAAAGAAAGATAGGTACATAGATAGACAGAGTGGAAAGAATAATAAAAATTATGTAACAAAACTGGGCCTGGATGTCATAGTATGGCAATACATAATAAAGGCACAAGTAAAGGCACAAGTGCTTTTAAATTGTAAAGCACTTTGAGCTGCATTCCTTGTATGAAAGATGCTTTGCATATAAAGTTTTTTATTTATTTATTCCCTTCCATGCAATGCATGTGCCAATTATCAATATATCCCCAAAATGTGAACTTTGCCTTTAAACGAGACATAAAAGAAACAGTCCAGTTTATCCCCACTGCAAAATACAAACATTCAGCATGAATTTCCATGCTGGTCAAGAATGGTTTATGTGGTCTGGTGCTAGTCTAGCTCAGCAACCCATTTCTTTCCCAAAGCCTAATGAAGAGGCCCGATGGGAACGTTAGCATCCCATGGACTTATCAGCAGGGATGTTTGAGTGTGTGTGGGTGTGCGGAGTTTTCTCCCCTCATGAACGTCTCCTTGTCAGTCACGATGATGATTACGCCAGTTAATTTTGCTTGAACTATACTGCTGAGACTACTCTCATATTTACCCATTTTACCCTGTAACCCTGTAATCTTCAGCTACCTCTCGCCATCTCACTAAAGAAGTTAAAAACGTATAAAGGGAAGCATTTATCAAACACTTGTTCCGTCTCTCCCATCATACACACATAAAACACCTCCATCTCACACCCGCCTGATGTCTTGGTTCATGCTGTGCGTGCTAGGCTGACTCACACACATACACACACGAAGCCTCGCACCATTTCAGCAGGCAGCAACAGGAAAGTAGGAGATGGGGATTTTAGTGACTAATTAATTCCACCTAATTATTCTCCATGACATCCATTTCTGACATTTCCTCTTAGTGTTACAATTCTCTGACCTTAAACGTGTGCCCTGCACTAACGGCTCTCTACCAAGCTCAATCCTGTGCTAAAAGTGCCCTTATCCAACAAATACAAGGTTGAGCATTAAAAGCATTCTGCTCCAGGTCATGGGGGCCAACTAGTTTTCCAATGACTGACTAATCAAACAATGCAGTCTACAATTTTGTTCTTATTCAATTTTTCTTCTTATTATTATTATTGTTATTATTATTAGCATCAAGACTAAGGGTGTTGCAAAACACTGGTATTGACGATAACTCTGACATACAGTAACATAGGTGGTGGTATTGATCCTCACTGGTTGCCACCTGTCATCAAAACAGAAAAAAATTAAAGAAGATGCAGTGTGTTGCTACTACTGCCAAACTAAATTATTACACCTACTGATTCACTTCAAAAGACACTGATTCATCCTCTGTGGTCGTGATCACTGTGCATGGTTTTTGAAGTGTCAGCTTTTGTGTTACTACTCACCTCTATTACATAGACTCACAAATATGAATTATTTCTCAAAAAAATATTTGAAAGAAAGTCTGGGATGGTACTAGGATAAATGTTGAGTTTTTTTTTTTTTTTTGATGGAGAATCCCTTTAAATATGAATTTGACTGATATACCCCC
>NW_015549559.1:1507207-1519675 GCF_001515605.1 Sinocyclocheilus anshuiensis | reverse complement strand
TTTAAATATGAATTTGACTGATATCCCCCCCCCCCCGCCAAAAAAAAAAATTTTCTATAGATATCACAATAATATTGTTATTGTGATTTTTTTATGGCAATAAAATTCATGTAGTGAAATTCTGATATTGTGACAGATATTGCCCTAGTTAGGACCTAAATTAGCAAGGTGACAACGTGTTTGAACAGTAAAACTCTTGAAAAAGCTACGTCTTTAAGTTTGTCCCCTCTATAATGTTGTCACAAGAGCTGAAAAGTTCATCTTAATCTCAATCATTTTAAGTAAAATCAAAGAAAAGGTTTACCCTGCCTGATAAGTTCATTGCACTTTTGAATTGGGCAGAAACTCCCAAAATTAATAAAACTTAATAAAAAGTAAACTCGTAACGAGGTAAACTGATGGAAACAAAGATATTTCTATAACATAAAAGACAGCTTTCACAATGTTTTAATGCATTTAAAAAAAATGGTGAACCTGAAACCATCTAATTATTCCCGTATTCCTTAAGACTGATTATTTGACTAGTCGATTTGGAAAAACTAGACTAGAGGATAATTTTATTCATGACACAGAGAAACAGCCAACATGATTTTAGCGGTGACCAGAGAGGGTGGGAGAGAGACAGACAGGCTGACTGACAGACGGAGACAGCGTGACAGAGAGAGAGTGGCAAGTCCCATCACCTTCCTTTTTGATCACGTTCATCGGCTAACCCCACCCCAGCGCAGCGGAGGGGTTAGATTTACCCAGTTTACCTACTTTCAGTACAACTGAGGAGCCACACGCATTGATCTCGGCTGAGAGGGAATCGAGAGAGAGAAAGATGAAGAGCGAGTGAGGGAGAAAGAAAGACAGTGAGAGAGAAAGACCATTAACTCTGCTGCTGTACAACTGTACAGCTATTGATTGATGGGGGTGATGCTGTTAATATTATTTATGGAGGAGCAGCTCCTCTGCGCTCTGCCTGAGCCACAGCCCATAATAAGCAGTAATTGATGGCTCGGGAGACACGACTTCCCCCCCACACGACCCCAGAGCAGTGGGAACTAGACGGATGGCCTCCAACGCAGTTATGATTGATATTATCAGATTACATAAGCGGCTGACATGAGGCCAGGCCAGCCGGCTCAAGTGGGAGCATTGATTTTTGATTAGGACGGCACTCAACACATCATAGAGCGGGGAGACAGGGGGAATGCACCCCGCAGGCCTGGATACGGGATGATTATCATGGTGTCTGTGGCTGCTGCACGGAGACTGTGGCGTTTTAGCTGGCTGCGCTGTGAGAGCGTACGTTTGCTAAAGTTTGCGATATTAAAGACTGCATATGCAACAAACCAAAATAAGCCGGACCGAAGCCTTTCATTTGTTTGATGTAATTGTGCATATGGGGCTGTAAATAGGCAGGCCTGTAGGTCGTAAGTATGCATGTGTTTGTGTCTGTATATACGTACACGCACACATATATCAGAATAGAGACACGCAGATGTGTACACCTAATTATCCCAAAGATAATAACACCACAGCTATACTATTAGACATCACACTGCACATGAGGAGCAAAACTGAAAGATACATTTATTCAGCCTCCCAAACCTCAAGCCTGTAGTTAGTTTTCTAACGATGGCGCCGATGGTGATGGCTGCCTCCGTGGCGTGCTCCGCAGTTGTTTTTATGTTTTTGTTAGTTTGTCCTGTCTTTAGTTATATCCCTGCAATCAGTTTCACCAGAGACGAATTGCTGGACATTCGGCAGTACACACCACCCGATATTTCACCGGTTTTCGACTATTCTGATGTTTTGCTGGACATTGTAGTCGGGGGAGCTGTGGCGCTGATCAAGCGCTTCAGGACGCGTAGACGGGGGACGCGAGCCGGCGCGCTCGTCAAGCTCAGACAGCGCGGATTCAGAACGCCGTTGCCGAGCATCCATCTGGCGAACCTCCGCTCTCTACCCAACAAAACGGACGAACTCCTTCTGCTCTCCCAGACAAATAAGGATTTTTCAAACTCTGCTGCTCTGTGTTTCACGGAAACCTGGCTGAAAGACGCCATTCCGGACAGCGCGTTGAGTCTCCCGGGCTTTCAGCTGTTCAGAGCAGATCGCGACGCAGAATCAACGGGGAAATCGCGCGGCGGCGGGACATGCTTTTACATCAATGAGAGGTGGTGTACAGATGTAACTGTGTTAAAGAAGATATGCTGTTCAGATCTAGAAGTGCTCTTCATTAACTGTAAGCCGCTTCCTCGTATGTGTAAACATACCTGGCAATAACGCTCATTCTGATTAAAGGTACACTGTGTAATTTCTGTCACTAGCGGCACCTAACGGAATTGCAAAAATGTATGACTGTTTCCAAACAGGTCTCCCAAACACTCCCCCCTATCGGCCATTGATCAGACAAATGAACAGTCCCACCCTAAATTTTCTGAATACAAAGATGGGACAAGAGAATTTGATATAATATAATAAAATGTTCAAATATTCAAACAATTTTTCCAAATACAAATACATAGCAGAAAGTTCAAATATACAGCATTTATTTGAAATAGAAATCTATTGTAACGTTATAAATGTCTTTACTGTCACTTCTGATCAATTAAATGCATCTTTGCTGAATTAAGTATGAATTTCTTTAAAAATAATAATAATAATGATAATAAATGCCATTTGTAACCTATCAAAATAAACCTGCGACCCATTTTTGGTTGGGTTAGTAGAAAACCACTGATCTATAATATATAAGGCTAAAATTAGCTTTTAAGATTTTTACATATGTCACTCCAATATGTAAAACATTCCATTTAAGTCAAAAATAAGAAACTTCACATTCAACAGTAATGTATTATACAAAACCCTTGTGGAAACAGGGCATCGAAGACATTTTACCCTTTACCCATGATCCTCTGCTTGACCCAAGCAACAGCTGGATGACTCCGTGTTGGACCACCATGACAGGCAGTGGCCATTAACATGTCATTTCCTCCTCCTTTTATCTGAATGAAGAGTGACATCTCCATTTGACCCCAGCTATCATAACATCCTCTGTTTAAAAATGGAGGCTATTCACTATGGAATAACAGTTATCAAACTGGCCAGAGGCTGCTCTCATCAGGCCAGTGATTAGAAATGATCACAAAAATGAAAAATGAATGGAAAATTAACCCCAAAATGAACTCTCTCCATCTTAAACACACACACTCAGTCATCTCTCTTTTTCTTATTTTCTCAAGCCCACATTTACTCATACACATGCTCAGTCAGATGACTCAGTAGTGGTCATCTTCGGGGTCCTCATGTTCTGCTTGGGGTCTAAGGAAATTTTAATAGCTCAAAACATTCTTAGCATTGAAGCCAGGTGGATACTTCATGACATAATAAAACTGACATAATCTTATGAAAACTGATGATACTTTTAACATTTGGATTAAACATCCTCCATGGAAAAATGCTACATTACATTATGTTTGTGGTCTCAGAGATACTAGATACAAATCACTAATAAATGCAGTTAATTTTTACACGTTAAGACGTGCAAAACACTCCTGACAATTTTCTAATTGGACTTGGACTTAATCTATTATTATTAAAATACATCTCTGTGGTCTTTGGGACAACAGACATAAAGAACAAAAACCATCTCAAAACCTGCCTTGCCATTTATATTTTATAGACAAATATGACTACATGTTCAGCACAGGGCATCCACAATGGACCAACTGTTGTGCATCAGACTATGACCCCCTCTAACCTTTCACCAAACACATACACCTCCCTGAGGTACCAGCTCAATTACTACAGTCACATGGGTTGCTTTCAGAGCCACAAATTTCTCAATGTGCAATCTGTGTAGAATGGTATATGATCATGTAGCCAAAATTTAAATGAAAATGTGTGTGAAAAACAATAATATTCTCAAAAGAGTTCAGTGTGCTGAGTGTGTGAGTCTGTACATGGTGTTACAGCAAGTGTGTGTGTGTGTGTGTGTGAGAGAGAGAGAGAGTTCTTGGTTAATGTTTCCTCATCACTTCTCTGACACCTTTCCTTGTAATGGTTCTGTAATTTAGAATCAACTAATTATCTTCATTTTAGATGTCCTCATGTGCAGTATTTTCTCTTTTCTGCATTGGCTTACCATTCATGGTATGACAGAGATGTACTGAAATTGAAACTAACTGCATTTGGGTTTATTCAATAAACAGCATTAGATTTTTTTATTTACACAATTCATAAGGGTAATTGAATACAAATAATGGGCAGGTATCTGCTTAGCCATCATGAGAACTGACCCTTGGCTGACCACCTGAAGAAAGACGAGGCCAGAGCTATACACCACCTCACACATTAGAAACTCTCTCAGCTAGTAACAAGAGCAGGTACTTTCCAACATTCCAACTAGGTAACGTCAAATCAAAGCAGTGTAGAAAAAGAAGTCATTGAGGGAATGTTATTTCAAATTTTCTAATTTCCAAAATCTTTTTGCCGGACAGAGGTGACACTCAGTCGGGTGAGAAGGTGAGAAGAGTGGACTTAAATATGATGGATGACTTTTTCTCATAATTACATTCCAAACATTACACAGTGGAATTCAGCAGTGGTGTTACCTTAATATTAACTACCTGAGTAAGTGCAGCTGGGCCTTCTAACATGAATCAACTAACTCATATCTTTCATTTCCTGATATACTTTATAACATAAAGATAAGTCCTTCTGTCTTTGCCAAATCTACTCTTAAAAATACTGAATATAAATAAATAAATACATACATAAACCAAACCAAGAAAGTAAATATTTAAATTAAACAAAACCTCACAATTTAATAATGTGTCTATTTAAAATAATGTGCCTTTCTTTAACGTTGAGGGTTTAAGGTTTAAGACACCTTAAAGAAAAAAGGCAAGACTCAAATGTTTAAGTCAATCTCAGTCCAGTGGTTTATTGTGGAACAGCAAAAATGATTAATTCAAACATGACTGGGTTTAATTCACCTCATGATGACTCACAAATCAGCCTCTATGGATTATCTGCTCAAAGGATCTATTGTGCTGAGTTGAGGGTCATGATATCGGCCTGAACTCTGAAATTTATACCACTGAACTAAAAGGCTTTACTACATGTGTTAATGCAATGCATAATGCTTTTAAATAATACATTTTAGAACATATCACCAGTTCATTATGGGGGGTAATTGCTGGCTTCTACAAGCTATGATCAGCAACTTTGACTTCAGGTACAGCTGTAAAGATTGTCAATTAATTAAGCGTCAATTAAAAGCTGCATTTAAATTGCCATGAGACAAAAAAAAAAGCATGAATCATTCAAAATTAATATCCATTTCAGAGAGATTAGAGAAAGTCGCACATATGCATATACACCAAGGCCAGGCCAAACCAAACCGTCAAGAGTCTGAACACAGGCCTGTTCACTGCAGGACAGTCTACATGATTAATGACCCCCAATTAAAGGCAGGATGACAGATTTGACATTCATATGATGCAGTCCCCAAAGATAACCTCTCTCTCTCACACAAACTCATCGTCTGAGCTGGTGCTGCCTCTAAACATCAGCACCGACAGATCTTAAATGCTTTAAAGCTGGACGTCAAACAGCTCAACATTTTTCCTTACTCAACAACATTTATTGATGTCCAAGCAGACAGGCTGTCAAATACAGACTGCACTGTTGCAACTCTGGAAAACCCACATGGAAGACTAAACTGAAGACTGACAAGACAAAGCAACAAAATGATGCACAATTGCACATATATGGAATCGTTCCAAAATAACACCATACCAATATGACATCAGCTACTTTAGATTTTAATATTCACTGTTTCTGAACTGAAAATCTTTCTAAAGACAAAAATCACGGGACCCATTTAAACTAAGTGTCTTTTACAACTGCATATTAACATTTACATAATTTGATACAATGCACTTACTGTGTATGTTTTTACATTGTTATTTATTAAAAAAATACTTGCATGTAACTATATCTGTAATTAATTTACATCTCTGTAATTAAGTTACATTTGTAATTACACTGTTGTATTTACCATGAAATCTAACATTATCTGTATACCACGTCAATAGCAGCAAAAGTGTTTTGCAATGGATCAAGAACACAATAAGAAAAGTGTCCCTAACAAGTAAATTGTTTGACGCATTATAAAATGTGTCAGGCAGATTCCACAATGCTGCAAGAATCTGAGAACAACGCAAAACTTTGGATCCCAGTATTGCTCAGGGTCCAAACACATTATTGATTATCTTAAGGCTGCTTTCGTCTCTAAAAACACCCTTAATAATCCCCAGTGCGTGAGAGAGAGAGTGAGAGAGAAGACACGGGTCACGACGAGGCGTTCCCCATAGCGACCCCTAGAGGACGCAGTGTCTCGTTCTCTACTCAGGGAACCATGGTTACATAAGTAACCTGAGACGTTTTTTTTTAAACATTCTCTTTATTAAATTTTCCAAGATGGTATAAAGCTTTAAACCAAGTACACTTTTTATGCATCTATCATGTACAATTGTAATGTTGGGGTGTGACAACGGAGTTGAGGATCCAAATGCAGATTTATTTTCAAAGAGTGGTCAAAACAGGCAGGGTCAAACAACAGCAGACAGGTATAATCCAGGGCAGACAAAAGAGTAATCAAAAACCGAAAGAGGAATAAACAGGCAATGGTCAGGGCAGGCAGCAAACGATCACAAAAACAAGGTAAACAGTCCAAGGTCAAAAACACGAAGGCCAGGCAAGAAAACACAGAGACTGGGAAAAGGGTACAGGCTAGACAATACTGAGCCCTGAATGTGTGAAAAACCAGGCTTTAAATAGGGTGAAACTGAAGGAGGTAACAAAACACAGGTGAATGCAATAAGTGATGATGAGTCCGGCAAATTATTATGGGAAATGTAGTCTGTGAGAGTAGTAAGAGTCAGTGGTGGAGTGCCCTCTGGTGGAGTTCATGGCACTTCAGCTGGAGATTGTGAGAGCCCCCCCCTTAAGACCTTAAGGGAGCAGACAGGACTGAAGGTCCCCACGGCGATGCAGACGACCACCACAACAGAGCAGACGGGACCAAAGATCCCGACGGCGGCGCAGACGACCACCACAGCAGAGCAGACGGGACCGAAGATCCTCCATGGCCGTGACAGAACAGTCAGAGAGTTCACAATCAGCCTCCTTGGCCGTGACAGGACCATCAGAGGATTCACAGGCGTCCTATTTGCCGCGGCTGGACTGGCAGAGTTCAAAGGCAGACGCTGCTGCCTCTGGAGGTTCTGCACCTTAGTAGGAGCTGGAGCGGACACCACCGCTTCGGGAGATTCTGCAGCAGAAGCTGCCACCTCGGGAGGAGCTGGAGCGGATGCCGCCACTTCGGGAGGTCCTGCAGCAGATGCCCCCACCTCGGGAGGAGCTGGACTCACTAGAGTCATTGGAACAGGAAACGGCACTCCTGTCCGTGACTAGGGAACTGGAGTCATTGGAACAGGGAACGGCACTCCTGGCCGTGATGAGGGAGCTGGAGCGGACTCAAGCACTGGAGCGGCCTCAGGAGCTGATTCGAGGACTGGAGCAGGCTCTGGCAAGGACTCGTGGACTGGAGCGGCCTCAGGAGCTGATTTGAGGACTGGAGCAGGCTCTGGCACGGACTCGCCACCGCCTCGGGAGGTTCTGCAGCGGAGGCTGCCACCTCTGGAGGAACTGCGGTGGTGTGTGTGGCCCAAACACATAGAATGGCGACTGCCATTACAGGGAGCACGGAGTCCAGGGGAACAGTCTCTGTGAGGACCAGTGCTGAGGCCCCTGGGATGCCCACTGCTCGCACCAACACAGGCGGTGGATCCTCCACACTGGATGCCAGTCTCGGATGTCTTGGGACTGACTTTGAGGCACTGGGCATGGTCGAGAAGACGTGAAGAGTCTCTGGAACGGCAGCCATGACGGGACGAGACTCTGGGTTGGCGGCCATCTTGTGTAGAGGCTCTGGTGTGACAGCTTGGCGGACTGGACTTACTGGACTTGGCGGTGATCCCAGTGAACCAAGCTCCTCTGTTCCAGAAAAATAAACTGAAAACTGAAGTAATTGCTGATGAAAATTCAGCAGTAATTCAGCAATAAATGACATTTCACAATATATAAAATATAAAACTGTGATTTTAAATTGTGCATTAGTGAGCATAAAAGACTTCATTCAAGAACTTACAATCTTACCAACCCCAAACTTTTGAACAATTTCATATGTCCACTTTTTTTTGTTATGCGGCCAAATGCTCAATATGAATTTTGTTACACTTGGCAATCACACTACAGCTATTCTAAACGTTTTTATAACCTGACAGAGGTTGACAGCAGCCCTAACATTAGTAATTGCCCTCAAAGAGTAACTTGAGACGCATGCTCCTTCTCATACCATACACACTTCAAGTTGATAACATGAGTTGACAAGTTGTAGACATTTGTCTTATTCATACAGCACATATTGTATGAACTCTAAAAATTTGGCTGCCATGAAAATGTAAGGTTTAAAGTCACTACACTAATAAAATGTGACTGTCAATCATGACTTTCATAACCAAACTGTTTATGAACATGAGTCTTTGTTCCCCAAACAAAACTGACACCTGAATTCTGCTGCTGAACTTCGCCGTTTGGCATGAAATAAAACGATTTGTGAGGTTCTTTTTTCATCTAAAAGATGCAAACAACATTCCTGTTAACTTTTCATAACTTTTAATTTCCAATGTTGTGACTTAAATGGTCTACTGACACATCAGTAGTATTCAGAGTTAAAGAGACCCTGTAGGAGAGGAGTGTGATAGAGTATGTTTATATGGCCCATCAGTGCCACTCAGGAGCAAGCCCACCTGTAGTCTGCAAGTTATTACACTAGGGTCACGGGATATCCTCCATGTAAACGCACACTCACTTCACTTTAAATTGGGTTTAAAGATCCCATTTCCTCTCATTCGCAAACTGAAACACCTGTCCAAGGATGGGATATGACGTTCCCATGATAAACTGCCATCCATTATGTCCTCATTACCTGTAGATTAAAATGTTGACACTGTTATAAAAAAAAAAAGAGTATTTCATAAAAGTTATAAAGGATATGGCTTAATTAATAAAATTGATAGCTAATGCATGGTTTTGTTAGCAGCAGTTCAAATAACAATCAAATATTTGCATCTAAGTTGCACAGTAAAAACAAGTGTAATGCAAATTGTTCCCTTTATTCATGTTTAAATTAAATTTTTATGTTTAAATTACGGTTAAATATACACTACTGTTTAAAAGTTTAGGGACAGTAAGTTTTTTCTGTTTGTTTGTTTTAGTTTTTGAAGTATCTTATGATAAGTATGAAGCAAAAATTTTAGTATTTTGAAATGTTTTTTTACAATTTAAAATAACGTCTAGGTTACTTGTGTAACCCTCGTTCCCTGAAGGAGGGAACGGAGACGTTACGTCAGTCGTGACTGACGAATTGGGATCTCGCCCGAGAGCCCAATCACCTTCGAGTGTTAACTAAACAAGCCAATGACAGTTGCCGTGCGTGTTTCGCCACGCGCACCCCGCCCCGCAGCGCGGGTATAAAAGGAGAGCACGTGCAAACGCACATCAGTTTTTCGCTGAGGAGCCGAGACTATGTGCCTCGGCCGTACAGCAACTGTGGCGACGGAACGTAACGTCTCCGTTCCCTCCATCAGGGAACGAGGGTTACACAAGTAGCCTAGACGTTCCCTTTCAGTCAGTCACCGTTCGACGTTACGTCAGTCGTGACTGACGAATTGGGATCCGTATGGAAAACGCCACTATTGCTGACCCCCTCCAGTGCCCTGCGGAAGCCGGCAAGATTCCCCCCAGCCCCTGGCAGAGGCATCTGTTGACACAACAATATGCCTGGATACTTGCCCTAGGAACACCCCTGTCCGAAGAAAGGCAAGATCTGCCCACGGGCTGAAGGTCTGACGGCAGAACGGGGTGACAGAAACCCGGTATGTGCCGTGTCGCCATGCCCATCTCGGGACCCGGTCGTGAAGCCAACGCTGAAGCGGTCTCATATGAAGCAACCCGAGCGGCGTGACAGCGGCTGCGGATGCCATATGCCCCAGGAGCCTCTGAAATTGTTTCAGTGGAACCGCCGTCTTGCACTGGAAGGACCCCAAGCAGTTCAGCATCGACTGTGCACGTTCTACTGAGAGACGTGCCGAGAGGTTGACCGAGTCCTGCTCCATGCCGAGAAAAGAGGTCCTCTGCACCGGGGAGAGTTTGCTCTTTTCCCAGTTGACCCGAAGCCCCCATCGGCTGAGGTGACTGAGCACCATATCCCTGTGTTCGCACAACTGCGCTCGAGACTGGGCCAATATGAGCCAGTCGTCGAGGTAGTTGAGAACGCGAATGCCCGCTTCCCTCAACGGAACGAGGGCTGCCTCCACAACCTTGGTGAAGACACGAGGCGACAGGGATAGCCCGAAGGGGAGGACCTTGTACTGATATGCTCGCCCTTCGAACGCAAAGCGGAGAAACGGTCTGTGTCGAGGGAGAATCGAGACATGAAAGTACGCGTCCTTGAGGTCGATCGCTGCGAACCAATCGAAAGGACGGACGCCTTAAAAGATGCGTTTCTGCGTCAACATCTTGAACGGGAGCTTGTAAAGGGCCCGGTTCAGTATGCGCAGGTCCAGGATTGGTCGTAACCCACCGCCTTTCTTGGGTACGATGAAGTAGGGGCTGTAGAAACCCGACCTCATCTCGGCTGGAGGGACCGGCTGTATCGCGTCCTTCGCCAGCCTCTTTTGTTGAAGTTTTGGGTACCACTGGCTGGGTAGCCAGTGGAGGAACAGACACAAATGGGAACAAAAGATTCTCCACCCGACCCTCCTCCGGGGGAAGGAGTGGTGCGGTCACCATCTCCTGAAGAGGTCAGTCACGACTGACGTAACGTCGAACGTGACTGACTGAAAGGGAACTATTGTATTTTAATTCACTTTATAATGTAATTTATTCCTGTGCTTTGGTGCTCGAGAAACATTTCTTATTATCAATGTTGAAAACAGTTGTGCTGTTTAATATTAATAATACAAAATGTATTTTAAATAGTAAAGACATGTACATTGTTACAAAAGACTTCGGTCACTTTTGATACAATTTAATGCATCCTTACTGAATAAAATAAAAATTAAATCTTACTGACAGTAGTATGAAAACCAAAATGATTGTCTGGGTCATCTGGGTTTTTATACAGTAAACACACACATCTATCACAACAGATGCCAGAAGATGATATAACGCTCACAGAACCATCACTTTACGTTTAAATTACTTTGCATTGATCACTTCCAGAAAATGGAAATACTTACATTTCCAAGAGTAAAACCTGCAATGCATTTGTAAAAATTGGTTATTAATGACTTAATAATAAGACAGCAGTGAGAAGACGGATAAATAGAGACTTGTTTTATTCTCTGCCATACCTCAGCTAACCCTGAAATAACTTACAACCCAAGGCCTGTTTGACACCACACACCTCACAATCCCCCTTCACCTGACATGCTTCTCCACACTAAATCACAGGAGCTGCTGTGACCACTGAGTCTGACATGCTAGATATGGCCTGCAGTCACAGCACTCAATCAGCCCGTGTCACTGCATTAGAGCTGCGTCCAGCGCCCTGTGTTTCTCCAGCACAAGAGCAATGAGAAACAGACAGCACGTCCACTCAAACTGATAAAGAGATCAACCAAACCATCTAGCCTGGACCTATAAAGAATGAGATAACTTTTTATAAATCTAGATTTACTTATATATATATATATATATATATAAACACTATTTATATACAACTATATACAAATTGTTTGCATATACGTCTATACTTTTCACGTAAATCTTACTAGTGCAATACACAGCAGTGACTGTTATGTGTAATATATTTTAGTTTTATCATTGGGGATTATCCATGATCAAGAAGATGGTGAATGAATTGTTGAGACAGCACCTTGTGCTTGGACCATATTTACTACTTTTACAAGAAAACACATCCTCAACTATATCTACGAGATATCTGTAATGATAAGCTGCTCTTATCATGGCCTACACTAAGAGCTACTGCAAACCCAGAATACAAACATATCATTCAGTACAGATCTGAACCAATCTCAACATAGTTAAGGAAAGACAGAGAGAGAGAGAGAGAGAGAGAGCATTTTGGATAACACTTTAAATTACAATTTCCAATGTGTTACATGCATCTACGATTACATTACTAACATATTAAATATAATATAATGAATGTGGTTATTTGCTTTATTCGGTTTACAACACTTAAGAAGGTATTTTTAATCCATATGTCCTACTGAAATATACATTTCTGTTCAAAGGTTTGGGGTCTGTATTTTTTTTCTTATTCTCACCAAAGCTGCATTAAAAAAAATAAAATAAAAAAATAAATAATAATAATAATTA
>NW_015549559.1:1501700-1506940 GCF_001515605.1 Sinocyclocheilus anshuiensis | reverse complement strand
ATATATATATATATATATATATATATGTATGTGTGTGTGTGTGTGTGTGTGCATATATATTTAATGCAGCTTTGGTATATAATACATATATTTAATATATAATAAATAAGTCAAGTCTCAAACAAACCAAGCAAGTCAAGTCGAGTCACAGTACCAACCAGAAACCAGAAAGTATTAGAGATGCAAAGATCAACCGACCAGGAACCACAGGTGTTTATTACCCCCTCGTTAAAGTCGCTACCTGATTGCCTATTCCTAACCCCACCCCTAATCCTAACCCCTCCCCCACACCTACTCCTAAACCTACCAAAAGGGGGGTAAAATTATATTGGCAAAACAAATGAGCGCAACACACAGACACAAAGTACCTCAGAAAGTTATAAATACATACTGCGATAGAAAAAAAAGATATTTATAATATATGATATAGGTAAGCAACATTACACGACCAAGATGTTTCTCCGAATAACACCACAATTGCAATGTGACACTGATTTCATAAAAGTAGTTCAATAAACAATAAGTTAAAATTAAGTGAATTACATTTTAGACACAATATTGACTGTTATTGCTCAAACAAAAATACCAATCAAAGCCACAGCAAAACTGTTGTGTTTCTCCCAGCATACACACAGCTGTATTTCAACATTTTGAATTTTTAGTTAGTCACAAACACTAACACATGTTCTCTTCCAACAGGAACATTTAGTCAATCAAGGCACAATGTCATAAAAACACTAACATCAGATGGAATTACAGAATCTGTGTCAGGTCTGCCCTTATACAATAGACAGTATATTGTTTTGATCATAGATTGTGTTTTGCACTGCAGTTTCTTTTGAAGCCTCTCTACATTTTTGTTTTGTTGTGTTTAGTAAATGTATGCATTTTGTTTCTTTTGCTGCAGAAATTAAATAAAAAAAATGGATGACCCATCTCAGAGCAGCTTTATAGAATGTATGGTTTATATATAAAAAAGAAGACAGCAGCAGAATTTCTGGAGTAAAAGCTTTATTTTCAATAGGACATTACTGCAAGATAACACAATATGCAATATATCTGACATTTATTATGTGAAAATACAAAATATACAAACAGAAAAAGCCACAGAATAATAATAATAAAAAAGTAATCTTCTAATCTGCCTGGTCTTCTGCATTTGACCACATGTTCTCATCCCCATCTCACCTGATATCTTTCACTGGCAAGGCATCTTGGGAAGAATATTTTGGCATGCCTTATCCACCCCTGGCAGTCTTCAGCAGCTGTGATGTCTTGGCATGCAGCATCCATTGCATCAAGGAGGGACATTTGGTCCTGTGGACAATGGTCAAAAACCTTACATATCCAGGCTGAGAAAAACTGCTCAATGGGGTTGAGGAAAAGGGAGTGAGGGGCAAGGAAAAGGGACATCATCCTCGGATGGGCATCAAACCAGGTGGAATGGTGGAATGCCACATTGTCCCATGTGATCACATATATTGGCAAGTCAAAGCCACTAGAAGGCAAGGCTGCAACCTAGGGCTGCACGATTAATCGAATGCGATTGTTTCTGGGTTTCTTCTGCGAGGCGTATTTGGAGTTTCAGCGCGAGAGCGCCCTCTGGCCTTTGGATGGAGATTTACTGCTGATCACAGAACTGTGCTTCACTGAAAGATACGCATGACAATCGCAGCTTCTGTCGAATCGCGATCTCGATTCCATTTCGATTTATCGTGCAGCCCTACTGCAACCTTTAGCCTACTAACCTACTCGTTCACCAGCCTCTCTGTATGATAGGCTGTGGTTTATGACATGGTCTATGATAGTAGCTCTTATTTCATCAGTTACCCTAACTCTGGCCCTTCATTGAGCGCTACTACGCATTCTATATTGTCTATATTGTCCTTTATATTGTTCCTTTTCCACACAAGATCAGCCCAAAGAGGTCCTCTTTTACTTTATACCATATGGTCATGCGATTGAAAGAACCTCCCAGAAAAGAAGTCTCACATTGAAAGAAGTGTGTTTCCTAGATGGGAATCAGCTGTGATTTATATATATTTGCATAACTTCAATCAGCTGTTTCTCAGTAGAAATGGAATAAAATAAATGGGAAATATTTGTGATTCAATTCACAATATGACCAGCTGTTCACTTTGACTTTAGCCTTTAAGTTAGGTTTAGAACATGATGTTATCTGTTCTGACATACAGTGTGAAATCATTTGTAAATTTGGTAGTAAAAATCCATTGTTTTGGTCTTGGTCTTCAAGCATTTTAAATTTGTGTTAACTGCACACATTTTGTGTCAAAGAAACAAGAAATGTGTCAATTGTATAGTCTACACAGACGGATGTTGTGCTAACTGTATAAAGAGTTTAGGAACATTTTTTAAAGTATTATAAAAATTGTCATAGCGATCATAAAAAAACTGTAAAACAGCTGATCCACTCAGGAACTAGGCAAGAATGGGTCACTGAATCACTCAACCAATTCGTTCAAAATCTCGGATTCGATCAGTAAAAGTGTTCAGTGTGATGCTCGGAGATGCTGTGGCTGAACTGAACTGTTGGGTGCCGAGCTGATATTCTAGAAATATTGCTTAATATTGTTTGTTATAAAAATAAAAAATAACCTCATACAAGGGCCGTTTTGCCAACTTCAATTTTGGTTGCAAGAGGAACATCCCTAATCGATAAAAGGGATATTTTACATTAAAGCACTATGATTTGAGAGGCAAATGTCAATGAATTTATTAAAGTCTGATGACAAAACATGAGATTAATCATTTATACTTATTTGAATTTAGCGTCAGGCTTAAGCCAAGTCTGAAAACAAATAAAGACCCAAGCTGTTTTCTACATTACTCTCTCTCTAGATATTCAACTAACGTTTTAGCTTACATACCTTCCCTTTTTGAAGTGGCAATATCCTGGCTTTGTAAATTGTGAACACAGCAAATCACCTTTTATGAATACGGTCAATTTCAAAGTGTTTATGTCCAAAAGAAACGATCTTGGTCCCTTTAAGAGACTTTGATATTAGGGATTTGCTGGAACGCCATCAGTGCTATTACTTCTGTGATGCATAAGCGGAGTTTCTCATAGCTTCCAGTATGCATTTAACAATGGCCAATCCATCCTATTTTGAGTAAAAATAGGAAAATTAATACTTCTCTAATAAGAAATTTAAAGTAGACAAATGATAATCCATGTTTTTCTCCAGTGTACATGAGTTGTGTGTGTGCGTGTGTGTGTGTGTGTGTGTGTGCGTGTGTGCCCAAACCTTTGAATGATAGTGTATAACAAACACAGGTTACAGTAGAAAGCCAGTTGAAACAACCCAGCAGCTGCACAGGCCATTTTGTACAGTATGCATGCCAAGCAGGTGTATTTACAGCAGGTGTTTTCCCAGACAGTTGTAATCAATCCTTTAGGCAGGCCATGCTCAATTAACAAGAAATCATACACAAAAACTACCAAATACAGATAGAAAACATGCTGCTCACCTGCTAACAAACCAGCCCAGAGCTACCAAACTGAATAAACACTCCAACTCATTCATACAATCACAAAGCCACACAAACACAGATGTGAGCAGCTCGTGATTGATCAGTCTCTGGATCGCGAGTGTAGCTGCACACACATCCAGCAGTTCTGGAATGTCTGATAAAATGATATTAATTCCACACATTAATGAGATTAATGAATTTCAACAGTGAGAAGACAAGAGAAGTACGTTTTCTTTTTGTCTGGACCTGAAATAATAACACAAAGGCAATTACTGCGCATCCATCAATCTGCAGAAGACAGTCTAATTATCTCTCCATTTCTGAAGCACTTGCAGTCCTACAGCACTCATTTGTATTCTTTGATATGTTTTTTTTTTCATTAATAGTGGGCTGCATTAGGGCTGTGCAGATGAGTACAGTGGGACTCAGATGTTTCAGAATCATGATGGAGTTTTTCACCGCTCCATACTAAGAGTTGCCGAATTCTGATGATTGATGATGATGTCACTGCGTGAGGAATGGCCATCCCTGCAGCTATGGATAAGTCATTGTTTTTCTGCTACAGGAAATACAGCCATATCTACCACCTAGAATCAGCCTTATAATTCCTTAGCCAGGAGTCTTCATTTACATTGCTCAGTCTTGAGAAATAAAGCGTATTTTTTAGAGGTCGACCGATGTATCGGTTTTGCCGATTAATCGGCACCGATAGTTGATTGCTGGAACTATCGGTTATCGACAAAAATCCATGCCGATAGTTTTCCGGGTTGCGTCCATTGCTGGAGCGGCTGAGAAGGGTCTGCTGTCATTACACAGTGCGAGAGTGGCCTCTAGTGGTTGAAATCACTGACAGCACGTGCTATTTGTTTAGACACGTGATACTGCACGCTGAACAGAGCGGGAAACTTCAGACGCGGATTTAAATGCAGCCGACAGAAAATCCTGCCACGCCACAGAGCGCTTCACATAGTTTTCCATTAAATTACATTATATTAGTCCCGAATCGTTGTTAATGTACATAATGAATTGTGTATTGTGCATTTTCAGCAAAACGTTTGTCTTTCTGTGGCTCTAATAAAGTCTGTGTGCTTCATTTATAGAGCTATAATATAGGTCGCACTTTCTTTCCGTTTGCTCCGTTTTTTAAACACCGAACTTCAAACTCATCCATGCCAAATTGTTCATTCTTGAAGTAAACTTGTGTCCGTTTGGAGATTAAATAAACTGTTTTAGACCGCTGCTCGAATTGAACGCGACGCGTCCGGAATGTGTGTGATACCGGTGAGTTCCCCTTCAGGAACTCGAGCTGCGTCGAGATTCGCTTTGGGAACGCCCCTGCGTGACCGCGTTCTGAAGCACGTGTAAAATCAGTCCAATGGAGCAGCGAGACGATCCGGCAGAGCGCAAGTTAGCTTCTGCTCTTCAGTAGCGCTCTGTGTATGTGTCAGTCTATTTACTGTTGTCTGTAAGTCCACAAGCATTCAAAAGAATATGTCAAAGTCTAAACTAATATCCATGGCGAGCAAACGGCATTACAGACGTTGTGTGCCTCACTGCCCACAATATCTCGCAGCGGGGGATACACACGATCTGTGTGTTGTTTGTTTAGGAGCGGAGCATGCACGGTCAGCTTTCGAGGAGCTGATTGTCATCACTGCGAGTTACTCTCGCTGCGTATTCTCCGCTCTCACCTGGCTGTGTTTGATGAGAGCGGCCAGGCTCGCGATCCTGCTGGCAGCGGTCCCACT
>NW_015549559.1:1496028-1500493 GCF_001515605.1 Sinocyclocheilus anshuiensis | reverse complement strand
GTCAAGTTGCTCACGCTCAAGACTATCTTTCTCCTCGCTATTTCCTCACTGAAAAGGATCGGGGATCTTCAGGCACTCTCTGCATGGTTAGGGCATTCCTTTACCCGAGGGCCGGGTATGTCCCTAAGGTGCCCACTTCTTCACCAGGGCCCATAGTACTTCAGGCATTCTGTCCTCCTCCGTTCCAGGAAGTAGGCCAAGAAAGGCTTAATCTGCTCTGTCCAGTTAGATCACTGGACGCTTACTCACACAGAGCTGCCCCGTGGCGTAAGGCAGATCAGCTGTTTGTTTGCTTTGGTCCACCAAAGAAAGGATCTCCGGCGACCAAGCAGACTATGAGCAGGTGGGTGGTCGAGGCCATCTCACTAGCCTACGACTCCTCTGGCCTCCCGTCACCTATGGGGGTCAGAGCGCACTCGACCAGGAGTATGGCGGCCTCCAAGGCTTTCAACTTGGGTGTGGCCTTGCAGGACATTTGTGCTGCGGCGGGCTTGTCCTCTCCGCACCGCTTCTACCGCTTCTACAACCTAGACCTGGCATCTACCCCAGGTTCCCAAGTTCTCTCTTCGTGATATATACACACACTACACACACAGGCAGGGACTTGGTAGTATGGCGCAGTGGGTATTCTCGTTCCCAAAGCAAATCTCGACGCAGCTCGAGCTCCTGAAGGGGAACGTCTCTAGGTTACGTATGTAACCATGGTTCCTCGAGTACTTCATCGAAGCTAACTTGCGCTCTGCCGGATGCACTTTTATACTTCCTGGCGCTCACGTCACCCCGCTCGTGACGTCTCGCTGTTCCATTGGACTGATTTTACACGTGCTTCAGAACACGGTCACGCAGGGGCATTCCCAAAGCGAATCTCGACGCAGCGTCTCGTTCCCTCGGGGAACCATGGTTACATACGCAACCTAGAGACGTTCTCCTAGACTCAGCGCTGCGCTTTTATTTTGATTAGATAATCATCAAGTGTTCAAGAATAGAAGCGGTTAAAGTGTGAGAGTATACATACAATATCCATATGTATCAACCCTCTACATTGTGAGTAAATCACTCGCATATGCGACTAAATCTCACTCTGGGTGACTAAATGATGTCTAATATTAGCCAATTGCTAATAATTTCTCAGATTTTACTCTAGAAATATATACATATTTATCAATCTGGCGAGTAAACAAAAAAAATTACTAGCCGATTACTAATTACGATTCAATTGCCAAGGTGTTCGTAGAGGGCTGTGTATATAATTTTAATGCTATAGCCTTTGTGTATATATTTAAAGATGTGCATCTTTAAGCATGACAGTTGAAATTAAGTGGCAACACTTTAAAATAAGAGTCCATTTGTAGCATTAAGATTAATGAAAGCTGTGTAAGTATTGTTCCTTGTTAGAGGGTGTTAATTTCAACATTTACTATTACTATTATTATTATTTTTACTACTACTACTAGTATGGTTCAGTACTGTTTTTGTTAATAAAGCACTATTTTAGTTTTTGTTCAGTATCAATTTTAAAACAATCGGTTAATTAATCGGTATCGGCCAGTGTGGTCCAACCTAGCTATCGGCATCGGCAAAATCCACTATTGGTCGACCTCTAGTATTTTTACATGGAACGGAACTTCTAAAGAGTTGCGCTTTCTACGTTGACCCCCCCCCCTGCATCATCTTTTGAAAGTGGCTAAACGATCAGTTGATATGATTAACAGAAGTATTTACTGCCCTACTTTTTCTGTTCCAAATTCTACTAACTATTTTTTTTTCAGTGAATCGTAAAAAATGTAGGTTTTCTATTTCTTCAATTTTTAAAACGAGCTTAAACACGCAGGGGCATTCCCAAAGCGAATCTCGACGCAGCGTCTCGTTCCCTCGGGGAACCATGGTTACATACGCAACCTAGAGACGTTCTCCTAGACTCAGCGCTGCGCTTTTATTTTGATTAGATAATCATCAAGTGTTCAAGAATAGAAGCGGTTAAAGTGTGAGAGTATACATACAATATCCATATGTATCAACCCTCTACATTGTGAGTAAATCACTCGCATATGCGACTAAATCTCACTCTGGGTGACTAAATGATGTCTAATATTAGCCAATTGCTAATAATTTCTCAGATTTTACTCTAGAAATATATACATATTTATCAATCTGGCGAGTAAACAAAAAAAATTACTAGCCGATTACTAATTACGATTCAATTGCCAAGGTGTTCGTAGAGGGCTGTGTATATAATTTTAATGCTATAGCCTTTGTGTATATATTTAAAGATGTGCATCTTTAAGCATGACAGTTGAAATTAAGTGGCAACACTTTAAAATAAGAGTCCATTTGTAGCATTAAGATTAATGAAAGCTGTGTAAGTATTGTTCCTTGTTAGAGGGTGTTAATTTCAACATTTACTATTACTATTATTATTATTTTTACTACTACTACTAGTATGGTTCAGTACTGTTTTTGTTAATAAAGCACTATTTTAGTTTTTGTTCAGTATCAATTTTAAAACAATCGGTTAATTAATCGGTATCGGCCAGTGTGGTCCAACCTAGCTATCGGCATCGGCAAAATCCACTATTGGTCGACCTCTAGTATTTTTACATGGAACGGAACTTCTAAAGAGTTGCGCTTTCTACGTTGACCCCCCCCCCTGCATCATCTTTTGAAAGTGGCTAAACGATCAGTTGATATGATTAACAGAAGTATTTACTGCCCTACTTTTTCTGTTCCAAATTCTACTAACAATTTTTTTTTCAGTGAATCGTAAAAAATGTAGGTTTTCTATTTATTCAATTTTTAAAACGAGCTTAAAGTAAAACAAATTTGTGCAAAGTGTGTAAAGTAAGTTTTCATTTCAGCATGTTTGCATACTGTAAGTCTCATTTGCTATCATTGAATTATGTTTTGTATATAATATTAGTAGTAGTAGTAGCAGTATTAAATTAATAATTAATTAATCATTATTATTAACTCATTAATTATTAAGTAGCAAAGTGGTACCAAATAGTTTTTTTTTTATTATTATTACATCCTGTTACTAAAACTTAACTAAAGTGCCATTTTGTCTTGTGGCCCTTGACCATTTAACAAACGGCCCCTCCTCTTTCCTATATTGGTTCTTTGCATAGACAGCTGCAAAAATAGCCTCCAAAACTATAATCTTGCTTCCCTAAAACAAACACGCACATGCTGCAGGGGAATTCTGCAACAATTATAATAAAGAGGAAATTTTTTTCCTTGCTGCACCATTTCACTTCAGGCTAATTGAGTGCTGAGTGAGAAGGTACTTCCTGGTTCACTCTTACAAATGAGGAGGACAATTTTGGTAATTGTATTCTCCTCAGTGGCCCAATGTCCAAGCATGAACACATACCTAAAGGCTTGAACCATTCTGTCTGCTTCGATTTATGACGGCCTACTGATCCTCACACGCATTCATTTGGTTTATGGCAACTGTAAGCAGGCATCACAGTCTGAGCATTTACTTAGGAAACACTATCTGGCAAATATCCCAAGTGCCAATTATAGCTAAATATGCTTTTAATTTTTCATTACCATGTTTGTGGAACATAATGCGCAAAGCCGCATCACATGAGTCCAACTGAGTTTCCATTCCAGCAGCGAGAGGGTAATAAATAAGTATTTCCAAGCCATTAGAGGTTGGACGAGCTCCATACAAGGGACAAGACAGCGTTATGATGTGTATAGTGTTTCAATAGAGGGTTGTCCTCAGGGCACAGACAGTCAGTCTGATAAACACTCTTCATGAACATCTCAGCTTTCCATTAAAGGTTGCAGAAGTCGACGTGAAAGTGTGTGGCAGACCAGCAGCGTAGACAGGTTAACTGTAATAACCAGAGTGGCTTCAACTTTAATTTCAATAAACTCATTACAATTACAGCCTGCCTGTTTCCCTCCGCATGTTCCCCAGTTTCAAAGGCCTAACGGCCCCCTCATAAATAGCCATTACTTTTCATAAACATCATCAAAGTTATTTATTGAGCAGAAGAGTTATTTATTGAGGTGGTAGAGGACACACACACACATACTGTATATATATATACACAACATGTTCTCAGCTTTCTTTGTGAAGAAGTCATATGTATTCCAGCTTGGGCAAAAAAAGTTGGAAGGCAATCAAGTACAAAGAAAGATGGAGGAGGGAAGAACAGACAGAGTTCTTCCTCAGAGGGCAGAGCACTGTCATTCACATATTATACCGATACGTTTCTAAAATTAATAGGAGCCAAGCATTTAAATTCACAAAAACAGTTTGTCATCCAACACTGAGGGGATCGATTGTCTGTCAGTGTCAAAACCAAGCAGCCCATCATCATTAAGTCACTCCTGATTGAAGCCATTCTCCTTCAGACAGGCCCATCCATTACATTCACACATAATCCACAACTCATCTCTCTATCCACAGGCTCCAACCACCCCCCCGGCCCCTGAGGACCCGTGTTCAGCA
>NW_015549559.1:1486567-1496018 GCF_001515605.1 Sinocyclocheilus anshuiensis | reverse complement strand
ACATACATACATACACGATTACAAAAAAAATTCTTAAATGAAAAAAAAAATGATAATCTTTAAATGGCTCAATACTTACTATAACATTTCCAAGTTAAACTACTGGAAGAGAATCATTGTAAAATGTATTTGAGCCTGTTTTGAAATGTGTGATTATTTCCATGTTGGCCTTTTTACCGTTACAACAATAAAAAGCATCTTGCTCAGGTTCTTGCAGTAATAAAACGGTGGGTTTGTGTGGTTTCTATTGTTTCTATTCATTGAGTTATTTCTTCAGCTCTCTGACGCATTACCCAGCAGCTCAATCCATCTGCTTTGGGGCGATTTCCTCTCTCACCGGATATCTGAATGGATCACACAATAATCTCTCCTGCCCTCAAACCATACGCACAATGATTATTTTGTCTTCAAACATCTCTGACAGGAAAAATTAGTAATCATCATGGTGAGAGCAGGTGTTTTTCTTTCCCTGCTTTTCTTTTCTTTCCACAGGCTCCACCCACCCCCCCGGCCCCTGAGGACCCGTGTTCAGCAGTGAAAGCGGGGGCCTCTGGTGTTCGACCAGACCCTGGAAGACCTCTTTACTACAACGAGCCACATGTGCCATCAAGTGGTCAAAACAGATGCAGGGTTAAACCCCCAACTGAAGTCTGAAGCTGGGCTCTTACACTTTTGACATGTCTAACCACTTTGCCACAATGCCATTGTGCCAGATTATTGCATAAAAATGGAAGGATAGTAATTAAATAATTTGAGTGTAATGTTTCTTAATTAGCAAGTGGTACTAAGAGTTTAAAACCATGAATTAACAGCAGGAGAGAAATAGAGATCACACAATAATCTCTCCTGCCCTCAAACCATACGCACAATGATTATTTTGTCTTCAAACATCTCTGACAGGAAAAATTAGTAATCATCATGGTGAGAGCAGGTGTTTTTCTTTCCCTGCTTTTCTTTTCTTTTTTTCCCTCCCCAGAGCACCGACACAGATGCTTGTGTACAAGGCCAGTATTGATTTTTAAACCATTTGACGCGAGCTGAATAAGATGGGAGAGAGGGGAGGCTTTAGCCATGAGCTTTTTTATCAATCAACGTGTCAAAGCTGCTACTAAATTCGATTCTTATTTATCAGAATTGCCCGGTCGGACAGAGTGCCACGCACAACAGTCACAAATCTTCACGCAAACTATACCATAACTCACGGTCCTAATCCAACGCAACACTAGTTCATCGCGGTTGCCAAGATGATTGACTTGAAAACAAATCCAGCATTATTGCCATGTTCTAATATGATGTGATCTAGACTCAATCAAATAAGTAATGATTTTCAACTGCAGTGTAAGACCAGGTAAACGGGCTAAAACAATTATGACCGGGTCAAAAACAGGGTTTAGAATTTATTAGCAATATTAAATCACATGTAAACGGCGTAGTTTGCTCCTGTTGTCTGTCTGGGAGGCATTCGAGTAACACATTTACTGAGAAACAGCAACACACAAATCGTAAACATGTTCGTGTCAAAAATGTGAAGCCCAAAGGTCAGGACTAAGCTGTAATTTGCCCACAATACAGCCTGATGAACAGGGAAACATTAGTTTCCATCTGATCATACGTGTCCTGATTACCTTGTGTACCAATCAATTTCTGAGTGAGTTAAAACACCAGCACCAAACAAAGGACATAGATGGAGGATAGTAAATAAAGCCGGAGTCTAAAACACATGAATCACAATGTTATTACATTCCCACACCTCTCTTAACAGGTATTGATCACAGAGTGTGCTTGAAATATAGGTTGCATTGTTAAAAGACAGCACGGGTGAGATTTGATAGAGGGAAGAGCGTGATCAAAGGCAATAAAGACAAAGGCCTAAGTGGTAATAGACACACACACAAAGGAAACCCAGAGAAAGTTTTACATCTAATAATATACTCTCAGGGACAAACTAATTATGAGGTCAGCTCTTTGAGATTTATCATGGAACAGCTTTCTTTAAAAATAAAAGAGACACTCAATTTTTCCATTTAAAAAAAGTGAATTAGATTTGAAATTATCTTCGCCTCCAATGGAAAATACCCGTTTGTACTGGTCCACAGAATGTTAAAAATCCTTTCAAGCCAAGCAAAGATTCAGCAGATTTAAGATGAATAGTACCTTCATTCATTTCTTCAGAAGTGATTTAGCTAAAATCTCCCTCAAGCTACTAAAATGTAAAAAATGGATGAACAGGGGGAAAATGCCAAAATTATGAATGAAATGTCACATCCAAATGCAATGGTGAAATGAGGGTGATCAATCTAAGGCGCTTATGACGATGAACAGAGTGGAGAATAGAATTGAACCTGTGTGTTTTGACAGCTTTGATTGGATTAAACACTCGCTAATGGGATCATTTTTCATGGAAAAAGGTATTCCTTTAAAACAGGGGCAATCAATTATTATGAATTATACATAGCTTGAGTCAAAGTCAACCATCATTAAAACATCTCATTATCATTTTCTTCATTTTCTCTCAGAACTGCGAGAAAGAGAAAAAGAAAATGAGGAAGACATTTTTTATATATTGTCTGTGTCTATATTTTGTCTGTGGGTGTACATATATATATTAAAAACATATAAAAATATATTTATTTTATAATAAAATAATAATGATATATATATATATATATATATACTGCATGTATGTATGTGTGTGTGTGTGTGTGTGTAAAATATAGAGTGTATTTAAATAAAAAAATGCATAATATAAATAGTAAAAGTAACCTGCAATGCATTTGTATTAATGTCAGATGGCAGAGCTTGGTACTGCCCGCGTTTCTGTGTTATTGTGTTGTGGGCATGTGTGTGTACATATCCATGTAAAGATTCATTGTAAATATTTTCCGCTGACTAGTGCATTAGTGTCCGGATTTTCCGGTTCCATCCTTCATCAAGCAGACCTGCGTGCATATTTCTGTGGGTGCATATGCGTGTGTCAGACAGCCATGCCAGTGTGTCAACACAACACCAAACACTTAACTATGACATCATTTGACTAGGCGTTATTGATGGTGATTTTTAGAGGGTCAAAGTGGCCTTGTTTTCTTTGCATGTCTCCTAAGCTGCTCCTGGACTGTGAGCTTCTTCCATGCCTCCATTAGGCTGATGGATGTGGAAGGCATGCAGGCCAGAAAGAAGGGAGATGGTCGACTGGTTTTAAAACAAAGGGAACCCACAGCACTGATTGGAGGTTTATGGGCAATGGCTGCTTTTACAATGGAAGACGTTGTTAGGGAGGCTGTTGCTTAAAAAGATACCACACACACGGCATAAAACCACACAACATAAAAATATACATGCAGAATTCGCACAAATTCAGAATGAACATGGACAGAATTTATAACAAAAAATTAATAACAACGGGTTTGGTAAAGTACAGTTAAATAATAAAAAAAAAACAAGGCTTATATTGTTTCTGCATAAAACAAAGTAGCTATTGACAAGAAGAACGTCATGACTAGTGGGGTTAAATTCTGCAGGAGTATCTATTTCACATTCAATAAAGGCCAAGTAGGTCATTTCTGTAATAATATTATGAAAATCAGAAGTCTTAATAAAATGCTGAAAAGTGAGGACAAACACAAACATACTGTACATTAAGAGATATGCATGGCATTTCAAAGTTACTTTGCAGAGCAGGAAGTTTGACACACATTTCCTATCTGTGATTCCAAGGATTACATTCTTCTGAGGTTTAAGGAAATCTCAATAGAATCTGACATGACAGAACTGACACTGATCGTTGATTCTGATTGGTTATTAAGTGTCAGTACTGCAAAGGTCTTGGGATGGGTAATAGGCAAGAAGCAAACGGTTTTGTATTTATTCCTGGTCATGTCCTCAATGGTCTTGTGAGTTACAATACGCAGACCTTTTTATTCCAGACACACTCTCTCCCTGCCCAAAAGCATCCACCAAGCATGACCATAACGCATAAAACACTGCCGCCTGGCTCCGCTGCTCGGCCATTATAACTGCCATTAGAGAGCAGGCCTCACAGAGAGCATCAGAGAGAGGCTCATTGATTCAACTGCTTAGTCCAAATCACGCACTGAAATGACCCGAATAATTCACGACACGCATCTTAACGCGCACCAGCAAATTGGCATATTAGCACTACATTGCGCGTGGGACCATTTGGGAAAATCTGCGCTGCTGTAAATATCCACAATTAACATGCATGCTGATAATGATGTAAAATAAGTACACTAAATAAAGGAAATGTAAGGCGTGCAGAACAGATTAACGCACCAGAGAATCCAAATGTTGCCCATCAAGGGTTATCAGAAGGTGACTCTAGGGTTGTCCTAAATGAAAGTGAACAACTGAATTTCTTCCACCTGAGACAAGTTGTTTGAGGTCATAGAGGAGTTTCCCAATTGATCTTCTACACCCACAAAAAAAAAAAATATCAGCGTAAAATATTCCTTATAAATTTTACCAAATGCCAGACAAGTTGAAATAAAGTTGAATTAATGCCATATTGGTAAGACTTTACAATAAGGTTCCCTTTCAGGCAGTCACTCTCGACGTCACGTCGGTGATGACCGACGAATTGGGATCTCGCCAGAGAGACCAATCCACGTCGAGTGAAACTAAACGAGCCAATGGACAATGGCATGCGGATTTCGCATCTGGCTGCCCCACCCCGCAGCGTGGGTATAAGCGGCAGCAGGTGCACCGCATTCATTCATCCTTTCGCTTCAGAGCCGAGCGGTAGTGCATCACTACTGCTCTCTACTTCGGTGTTGCAGAGAGACAAGCAAGTGTGGGCGTTACGGCACGGCAGCGGTAGTCACAGTCGCACGGCGAGTACAGAAAGACCATCCTCGTGCAGACAGCCACACCAGGATCACCAGCTCCCCTGCGTGCTTCAGCACAATAAGAGCAATTCCCTAAAAGAGCAAAACGGGTGATCGCGTCTTTTTAAAGATGTCTTATCACCCGTGCGTTTCTGGGTGCGGTCGCTATCTGGCGCCTTGGGACGGTCACGATCGCTGTCTCACGTGTCTGGGCGTTGAGCACACTGAGCAACCGTTCGTGGATGGTGCATGTTCTCTTTGTGGGGACATGACCATTTCTGAGTTGCACAAAAGACTTCGCTACGTCAAACGTGGTGGGGTCCCTCTGCCTCTGCCGCGATCCAGTGTTCGTCTCGGCAATCGGGGCGGCGCTGTGTCTGGTGGAGTCAGAGGTGATTTGAGGATCACGGTGACGGCTTCCCCAGAGGGAGTTCGTCCCCCCTCAAGCACTCCGCAGCCAGTGGAGCGGCCGGAGGGACACGCTGGCCCATCTACAGTGTGGGGAGAGCCGGCCGTTCCTTCGGTTCGCCCCCTTGAGACCAGATGTCAATCGCTGCATCGGAGGGCGAGCTCTCTCTCTCCGGGGTTGACAATTCTTTGATGATTCTCAGCGCCCCCCTCCGGTGCCATTCTTCCCGGAGGTGCATGAGGAGCTTACAAGATCGTGGAAGGCACCTTTTACTGCCCGAAACAAATCGTGTAGCTCCTCTGCTCTCACCACCCTCGATGGTGGAGATGCTTTGGGGTACACGGGCATTCCCTCGGTGGAGCGATCGGTGGCCATGCAACTGTGTCCGACAGCCGCTACCACTCTGCGGGGTGACCCGTGTCTCCCCTCACGGGCCTGTAAGTATTCGTCAGGCTTAACTGGCAGTGCTTACAGAGCTTGTGGGGAGGCGGCTTCTGCCCTCCATGCTATGGCGTTACTGCAGATCCATCAGGCCAAAGCCCTGAAAGACCTGCACGAGGGTGGTCACGACCGGGCAGTCCTACATGAACTGCGAGCTGCGACGGACCTCGCGCTTCGAGCGACGAAGGTGACCGCACAGTCCCTGGGTCGTGCGATGTCCACGTCATGTGTCTGGCCGTCATGAAGGAGCACGATAAGGTGCAGTTCCTGAATGCTCCCGTGTCTCAGACCGGCCTTTTCGGCGACGCTGTCAAGAGCTTCACCCAGCAGTTCTCGGCTGCACAGAAGCAGACGGAGGCAATCAAACACATCCTGCGCTGGAGGAAACCTAATGCTTCCGTCCCGGCTGCAGCCCCTCAGCCTGCTCGTCGCGGTGGGCACCCCCCTGCAGCTTCCCCCGCTCCCACGCAGCAGTAGCAGCCTTCCACCAGGCAGCATCGTGGAGTGATTTCCTCAGTCTCTGGGTCTCAAGAGGAGGAGAGTTGTGAACTGTGCATCACAGGGTCACTTCCCCCCTCCTCCCGCCCATTCGTGGAACCAGGTAGGGGCTGTAGCATTCAAATCCCTGCTTCATGTCGTCACACACCAGGCTGTCACAGCCCTTATTTCATTGTGCCCAAGAAAAGCGGTGGGTTACGACCGTTCTTGGATCTGCGAGTTTTGAACTGTGCGCTTCACAAGCTGCCGTTCAAGATGTTGATGCAGAAACGCATTTTCGAGTGCATCCGTCCCCAAGATTGGTTTGCAGCGATCGACCTTAAGGACACGTACTTTCATGTCTCGATCCTCCCGCGGCACAGGCCATTCCTGCGGTTCGCGTTCGAGGGTCGCGCATATCAGTACAAGGTCCTGACCTTTGGGCTGTCCCTGTCACCTCGCTTCTTCACCAAAGTCGTGGAGGCAACCCTTGTTCCTTTGAGAGAACGGGGGGTGCGTATTCTCAACTATCTCGACGACTGGCTCACACTCGCACAGTCTCGCGCAGGGACCTGGTGCTCAAACACCTAAGCCAGTTGGGTCTTCGGGTCAACTGGGAAAAGAGCAAACTCGTGCCAACCCAGAGGATCTCTTTTCTCGGCATGGAGTTGGATTCGGTCAGTCAGACAGCACGCCTCACCCAGGAACGTGCTCAGTCGGTGCTGAACTGCCTCAAGACTTTATCAGGCAGGACGGCGGTCCCACTGAAATTCTTTCAGAGGCTCCTGGGTCATATGGCTGCAGCTGCGGCGGTAGTTCCGCTCGGTATGCTCCATATGAGACCGCTTCAGCACTGGCTCCATGGCCGAGTCCCGAGGTGGGCATGGTGACGCGGTACTCACCGGGTTCAGATTACACCGGCCTGCTGCAGAACCTTCAGCCCAGGCATGCTGTGGTATTCACGTATGCCTCGGCCACCGATTTGAGGATCACGGTGACGGCTTCCCCAGAGGGAGTTCGTCCCCCCTCAAGCACTCCGCAGCCAGTGGAGCGGCCGGAGGGACACGCTGGCCCATCTACAGTGTGGGGAGAGCCGGCCGTTCCTTCGGTTCGCCCCCTTGAGACCAGATGTCAATCGCTGCATCGGAGGGCGAGCTCTCTCTCTCCGGGGTTGACAATTCTTTGATGATTCTCAGCGCCCCCCTCCGGTGCCATTCTTCCCGGAGGTGCATGAGGAGCTTACAAGATCGTGGAAGGCACCTTTTACTGCCCGAAACAAATCGTGTAGCTCCTCTGCTCTCACCACCCTCGATGGTGGAGATGCTTTGGGGTACACGGGCATTCCCTCGGTGGAGCGATCGGTGGCCATGCAACTGTGTCCGACAGCCGCTACCACTCTGCGGGGTGACCCGTGTCTCCCCTCACGGGCCTGTAAGTATTCGTCAGGCTTAACTGGCAGTGCTTACAGAGCTTGTGGGGAGGCGGCTTCTGCCCTCCATGCTATGGCGTTACTGCAGATCCATCAGGCCAAAGCCCTGAAAGACCTGCACGAGGGTGGTCACGACCGGGCAGTCCTACATGAACTGCGAGCTGCGACGGACCTCGCGCTTCGAGCGACGAAGGTGACCGCACAGTCCCTGGGTCGTGCGATGTCCACGTCATGTGTCTGGCCGTCATGAAGGAGCACGATAAGGTGCAGTTCCTGAATGCTCCCGTGTCTCAGACCGGCCTTTTCGGCGACGCTGTCAAGAGCTTCACCCAGCAGTTCTCGGCTGCACAGAAGCAGACGGAGGCAATCAAACACATCCTGCGCTGGAGGAAACCTAATGCTTCCGTCCCGGCTGCAGCCCCTCAGCCTGCTCGTCGCGGTGGGCACCCCCCTGCAGCTTCCCCCGCTCCCACGCAGCAGTAGCAGCCTTCCACCAGGCAGCATCGTGGAGTGATTTCCTCAGTCTCTGGGTCTCAAGAGGAGGAGAGTTGTGAACTGTGCATCACAGGGTCACTTCCCCCCTCCTCCCGCCCATTCGTGGAACCAGGTAGGGGCTGTAGCATTCAAATCCCTGCTTCATGTCGTCACACACCAGGCTGTCACAGCCCTTATTTCATTGTGCCCAAGAAAAGCGGTGGGTTACGACCGTTCTTGGATCTGCGAGTTTTGAACTGTGCGCTTCACAAGCTGCCGTTCAAGATGTTGATGCAGAAACGCATTTTCGAGTGCATCCGTCCCCAAGATTGGTTTGCAGCGATCGACCTGAAGGACGCGTACTTTCATGTCTCGATCCTCCCGCGGCACAGGCCATTCCTGCGGTTCGCGTTCGAGGGTCGCGCATATCAGTACAAGGTCCTGACCTTTGGGCTGTCCCTGTCACCTCGCTTCTTCACCAAAGTCGTGGAGGCAACCCTTGTTCCTTTGAGAGAACGGGGGGTGCGTATTCTCAACTATCTCGACGACTGGCTCACACTCGCACAGTCTCGCGCAGGGACCTGGTGCTCAAACACCTAAGCCAGTTGGGTCTTCGGGTCAACTGGGAAAAGAGCAAACTCGTGCCAACCCAGAGGATCTCTTTTCTCGGCATGGAGTTGGATTCGGTCAGTCAGACAGCACGCCTCACCCAGGAACGTGCTCAGTCGGTGCTGAACTGCCTCAAGACTTTTTCAGGCAGGATGGCGGTCCCACTGAAATTCTTTCAGAGGCTCCTGGGTCATATGGCTGCAGCTGCGGCGGTAGTTCCGCTCGGTATGCTCCATATGAGACCGCTTCAGCACTGGCTCCATGGCCGAGTCCCGAGGTGGGCATGGTGACGCGGTACTCACCGGGTTCAGATTACACCGGCCTGCTGCAGAACCTTCAGCCCAGGCATGCTGTGGTATTCACGTATGCCTCGGCCACCGGCTGGGGTGCCACGTACAATGGGCACGCAGTGTCAGGGGTTTGGACGGGTCCCCAACTGTGTTGGCATATCAATTGCCTCGAGTTGCTAGCAGTAAGCCTTGCCCTGAGCCGCCTCAGAGGGCGCCTTCAGGGCAGGGACGTTCTGGTCCACACGGACAATACTGCGACCGTTGCGTATATCAACCGGCAAGGTGGTTTACGCTCCCGTCGCATGTCGCAACTCACCTGCCACCTCCTCCTGTGGAGTCAGAAGCATCTGAAGTCCCTTCGTGCCATCCACATCCCAAGAGTGTTCAATCGGGCAGTACTTCCAGGAGAGTGGAGACTCCACCCCCAGGCGGTTCAGCTGATCTAGAGACAGTTTTGAGTTGCTCAGGTAGACCTGTTTGC
>NW_015549559.1:1471265-1486471 GCF_001515605.1 Sinocyclocheilus anshuiensis | reverse complement strand
AGACTGTGCAAGATCAGGGAGGATGAGGAGCAGGTCTTGTTAGTGGCTCCATATTGGCCCAACAGGACCTGGTTCCCGGAACTCATGCTCCTCGCGACAGCCCCATTTCGGCCCATCACGACCCCATAGAGGAGAGGTCGGTGGGGAAGCATGATCTGGTCGTCAGGTTTCTTAGGGGGGCCAGGAGGTTAAATCCTCCTTGAAGTTTCTTTCTATGAAAACCCTGCTCCTGACTGCATTGGCCTCGATCAAGAGGGTGGGGGACCTGCAGGCATTTTCGGTCGACAAATCGTGCCTTCAGTTTGTGCAGGCTGATTCCAGTGCAACACTGAGACCCCGGCCCGGCTACGTGCCCAAGGTTCCTACCACTCCCTTCAGGGACCAGGTGGTGAACCTGCAAGCGCTGCCCCTGGAGGAGGCAGACCCAGCCCTAGCTTTGCTCTGTCCTGTACGTGCACTGTGACAGTACATGGATAGAACTCAGAGCTTTAGGACCTCAGAACAACTCTTTGTCTGTTACAGTGGACAGCAGAAGGGGAAGGCTGTCTTCCAAGCAGAGGATGGCCCACTGGATAGTGGATGCCATCACCTTGGCCTATGAAGCACAAGGTGTGCCCTGCCCACTAAGGCTGCGTGCTCACTCCACTAGGGGTGTCGCATCATCCTGGGCGCTGGCTCGTGTTGCCTCGCTAGAAAACATTTGTAGAGCTGCGGGCTGGGCGACTCCTAACACGTTCGCTAGGTTGTTTAGCCTGCGTTTCCTCATGTGTTCTCACCTCAAACGGGTAGTGGCACTGAGAGGCCCGGTTCAGAGTCGACTTGCGGTGTCCTGGACGCCTAGTTCTCCAGAGAGTCCCCTAACCGGGCAGACCCTGTCGAGTCCTTCAGCACTCCGGCGGAGCGTGATTTACAAGCCTGTTTCGACCTCACTGATTGGAGTGTTTTTGAAGCCGCAGCCACCGATCTGGACGAGCTCACAGAGACTGTAACTTCGTATATCAGTTTCTGTGAAGACATGTGCATTCCTACCAGGACAATAGGTAGATGGGGATCAGCTGAAGGTCAGCTGATGCGAGCTTGACTAACGTGACCTGCCAGAACTAACGCTACGCTTGATTAATGTTTGATAGTAAATACTGAAATTATCTAAAATGAAAAGTTAATAAACAAACTAAAACAGTTGGATTTTTAGTAACTAACCCTAAAAAAGATTAATAAATACTGTAACAAACATATTGCTCATTGTTAGTTCATGCATTAACTAAAGTTATCTAATGTGAACTTATAGTAAAGTGTTACAAATATTTGCATATTTTATTCACTACAACAATTTGAATATAAAATCTAAATTCATGAAAATATATTTTGTTGTTTCATTATCAAAGTAACATTACACATTAGTTTAGGATACACCAAGCACAAATATGAGACCATTTTGAGTGAACAGGGCATATTGATGTCCACTTTTGAATGTACTCTGCTTCAAGCAGTCTTCCAGAGCACTTTTGCAAGTGCTATAAGACAGTCACAGCATCTTTACAAACTGAGATGCTTCTTCTCAGGTGAGGTAAGGGACCTCAGCTCTTCTTTCTCACTTTCCAATTCTTTTTCTCCCGCCCTCATTTTTTTTCTCTTGCCTTGTTGAATTCAATACAGGTCCACTTTAATTAATTAGCCCTAAATAAATAATGTGGGAGCAGCCAATTTAGAGGTTTTTATTCTCCAGACATAAAAGTCATTAATTATAACACTCTGCACAAGAGAGTCTGATAAGAGACACTAAGTGCTACTTCAACTCCAGGCAGCACATGTCCACCTGAATATCAAATTCAGAATAAAGCATGACAACACAAACTTTGACTAACAGCTGCATACTCTGATATCATTCTTTGTGTCTGTGTGTCAAAAATCAATGTTAAAATGTTGTTGGAAGGGAATAATGGAAACGGATCGGGAGTCGCAGTCAGAATCACTCTTGTTTGTTTGTGAGAGGCTGAGGAGACAGGTGAGATTTGCCCTTATTACCAATGTCAGAGATTCGATTAGGCAGCAGGAAAGCAAATGATCCCAATGAACTTGTGATTAATCCGGCTAAGGTCTATTCACTAATGTAGCAGAATGCATTAAAGGCATAAGCTAATGGGGACAGGACATCAATTCAGATACAAATGAACCGCATTTGCATCGGGCACTTATTGACTGCTGTAACAAAACGGATTACAAAAGGTAATCTACTTATGAACCACCCGTATGGATGAAGCATGATTTCCTCCATATCTGTGCTTCCGCTTAGAATCAGGCCAGGATTTGCCTTTAGAAACGATTTACGCTGTCGATGCTTGTTGACTGGCAAGACTGAAGCTGAAATACAAAGATCAGTAAGGTGTGCACTTCCCACAACGTTTTCTAACGTAGGTATCAAGACCTAGAGTACCTGTAAAGAACTGACATTAAAAAACACTAAAATTACACTGATTTCTGACAAACTAATCACAATCTGATTGACAATTATATTGTTATTTGCTATAGGTTCCGTCCATGTTGTTTAATAATGAATTGAAATGTTATTTTAAAATGTGGTTCAAGGAAGTCTCTTTTGCTCACCAAGGTTGTATTTAGTCAAACATATTGTGAATTATTATTACAATTTGAAATAACTCTTTTTGGAAGTATACTTTAATTGCGATGTAAATTTCTTTGGATAAAATGCATAAATGTAAATGTAATAACTATAAGATGCCATTAATCAATTAATTATTTTTGTATGTGTACAGCCATCTGTTGAAATGGGGTCACTTTTCTCCTCTACGGCACCCAAATATTGTGAAACATACAAAACAAAATATCATGAACACTTTTAAATTCATGAAAGGCCTTTTTAGATCTGTCGTGTGTGTAATCTGTCTGAGAATGCATTTTAAGTTTTCTCTCTCCCAGAATGTCATTTCAGCCGTCAGTCATGGCCGCCAGGGGCTCAGGTCTCACGAGATCTTCTCCGTTATGCCACTTCATCCCAGACACTCTCTCTGGCACTGCTACCTCTTTTCCGGATGCCTACCTCCTGCTTTTCTATTTGAAAATATTTTAAAATGTAATTTATTCCTGTGATAGCAAAGCTGAATTTCCAGCAGCATTACTCCAGTCTTCCATGACACATGATCCTTCAGAAATCATCCTGATAAGCTGATTTAGAAACATTTCTTATTATTATCAATGTTGAAAACATCTGTGCGGTTTAATAGGCACTGCTACCTCTTTTCCGGATGCCTACCTCCTGACACCTCCACCCCTCGATGAAAGAAAGTGCATTAATCTTCGCTTTGTTCTGCTGCACAGACGGACATGAAAGAGCTCTCGGGTGGATTTCTCTTCTCCAAGTCCCTTGGCAGTGGGACGGTCCGGAGAAGGCGGTATTATCAATAATACCACGCTCTTAATGTGGGGGCTTAGTGCACGGGAAATATTCCACAAACCGATAGAAATCTATCTCGCTTCTCTTTCCCAAGGTCCCTCTAGTAATGACACTTTTGCAAGCCTGTCTAATACCACCTAGTAACTGATTTTTTTTTTGGGGAAAGGCAGGAGGGGGAATGGGAAGGAGGCTAAAAATGAAGGAAGAGAGCACGGTTCTATTTGATGTTTCGATTGGGGATTGATCTAGGTGGAGAAGCAGGGATGGAGAAAAGGGGATTATTGGCTTGCAGAGATGCGTTAGATGTAGGGGATCTGTGAGAAGTGTTGCAAAGAACTGATGTTTCCACACAGATTCTGAACTGCTCATGAACTCTTCACAAAAGCACCTGCGTCCATCTGAATGGGTGTCAAAGTCCACTGGATGAGATTTGTTTCCCACACACACATATATATATCCGTACGCACACGGACACACAGTGGGGTACAGAAGTCTGAGACCACACTGAGAATAATCTGGGAGTTTATACCTGTAAATAAACATAAAGGTTACGGGATTAAAAAAAAAAAAACATTGACACGAAATGTAAATCTCTGCATTATTATTAGGTTACTAATCAATTAAGCAAATTTGTGACATTGATCTTGTGAACTCTGTGTAAAGTTGACCAAGTGTTCTTGCTTCCATTGAAGCACAACATGCTCTTTGGATAATCTCAGATCAACTAATTCTCAAATTGACATTTCCAATTCTCAGTTGTTTTTTATTTAAATAAATTCAAAAGTACAATTTTTATTTGTATTATTAAATATTTGTTAAAATATTATTTTAAAAAATTATGTTTTACTTTTCAAATACATTTGACTTTTTTCCATCATAAGCACTTCAGCTGAAAAATGTTGCCATACATCACAACCGATTCTTGCCATTTCGATAACATCTGTGTTAGACAACAATTTTACCTAGCTGAAAAGCAGAATTCGGAACCAAATGTCACAGAAATAAAATGTTTAAGTTTTCAAGACATAAAAATATATGTACAATAATAAACAACAGTAACATATAGTGACAACGCAGCAATGGCCCTGACGGTTCCATCAGCGGGCCATCTTTATCTTTAAGCCCTGATTTCTCAATTCAACTTATTATTTAAATTGTTATTTATTTGTTATTTATCATTTTAAAATATATATATTTTTACCACAGTAATAAAGTAAATAAAAAAAGAATACTTTTCTGTTCACGAGTGCTCACAGACTTTTTAACCCCATTGTATACACAAATACAGAGAATGCACCTTCTCAATAACAAGTTTTCTTTAATCAAGAACTGTGCAAATACAGCTTTGAAAACATTGTGTACAGCGTGCTGATATAGGTGACACCTCAAAGTGACTACAGTAAAATAACACCACAATGCCTTTTACTTTCTTTTTTGGCAAGAGAGAAAATTCACAGAGCATGCCAGCAGGAAGCCAGACATCTGCTTTCAAATGAACATGCTCCACACACGGGGAGGGTGAGATGAGTGTCGTGTTCTCAAATAGGGAATATAGAGTGATTTGTGTGTATGTGTTTATGTGTGTGTGATGGAGATAGAGTGAGGTGGAGGGTGTCTGGGAGGTTGTGGGGTGTTAGCAGAGCTGCGATGTTGCCAGTCACAGTGAGGGGGTAGTGTGTGTGTGAATTGTAATGGATAATGTAAAAAAAGATGGGTATCTCCTGGGAGACCGAGAGAAATTCAAACAGATGGTCCTATTGCTTCTTATTTATGTGTTGCTGGGGACACGCACACACACACAAGACACTTATACACAGACTCTAACCATATGATGGATCATTATAGAGTGCATTGCATAAACACCAATATGTTTTTAAACCTGGATGGCAAAACTTAAAAACCGCAAAGGGAGAGAGTGAGAGTAATAACTCAAAGCCTGCTGACAGAACGTGAACCCCATTGCCATGCTAATATGAATAAACCTTGTTTCAGCCAATCCGGTCACTCTATTAACTGGTAAATTAGAACAGATTGAAGAAGAGTGACTGGCATGTAGAAGAAGTCAAGAAAGCGGTGTTTCTATGATTTTAGTTCATTAATAACCACAATACATAAAACAATATTGCAAAAAGGCAAATTTAACAGGACAATTAAAATCATTTCATAAATTACTCATCTTCATGTTGTTTCAAAACTGTATCACTTATATTCTTATGTGGAACATAAAATAAGACATTTTGAAGGCTGTTCATACACACTGTAATTTTTTTTCTAAATTGTAAATACAACAAAGATTACTGGAGGACCAAAATTATTATTGGAGGAACAAAATACTATTTCTAAATATTAAAATACTAAACTTTTTCTACTTCAAAATTTCATGTTTAATTAAACGTGTTTCTTGCCATTTCTTTGTAACTGTTTATGAAATTTACTAGAGTAAAATTGTTTTGAAATAAAAAATGTTTTCAATGCAATCAGAGTCAATGGGGTCCAAAACAACATGCAGTGTAAAAAAAAAAAAGAGCGAGAGAGAGAATTGAAACGACGAGCAAATTATGACAATTTTCATTTTTGGGTGAACTATCCCTTTAAGTGATGGGTTATGGGTATGATTTAACAAATTGCTATAAATTAAAATCATACAGGCCAACACAAACAAAACTGACCAACATAGTCACGACATGCAATCCTACTACAACATTAACCACTGCGCAACACATTTATTGCTTTTGTGGAGGCTTTTTCTGTACACCATTACCATAATTGTTCCCTTTTGTTAATGATTGGCAATTGCATGCAAAGGCCAAGAGGTGACCGGGGTCAGTGTTCAACAGGCACACACACACTCACACCCACGCACCAGCAATGAAAGTGGTTAGTGGTTATTCTGACTCTTTGACCTGTTCAACCTCAGCAGGGTTAATTCTGTCTCCATGGACACAGACAGATTGGGTAATATGGAGCCCTCTCAATCCAGCAGGTTATCTCCATTAATAACACACACACACACACACACACACACACACAGACATAGTAATTGGTCTAGTAATGTGGGAGCACTGAAGTGAGGACCATCTATTGGATCCAAGATTACATACTGCCCTCTCCCTCATAAATACAGTCCAATACTAACCCACTTTCTGCTCTGGGAGATTACCGCTTAAAGCTGCCTAGGTACATCTATTCGGTGAACTGTTCATCTTTCTTCCAAAATGTGTAAAAATGATTTGGAAAAACACAGGGAAGATAAACTGTTGTATTACAATGGCAACTGGTCTAAATACATTTCTTGAGGCTAGTTTTCCATTGCGATGGTCCCTGAATGTAGCAAAAGAAACTCTGAAAAATGTACCTAGAAACAGCAGCAGTAAACACTGAGTAGTCTCTGTTTTTTTTTTCCAATTCTTTTTTAACCAATTTCCAATTACTTTTTTATTTTTTTTATTTATATCTCCTGTTTAAAAGACAAGTGGAAATTGTTAACACTACTGCACGTTATCTGTTCCATTTATTGAAATCAATTTACACATTTTCAGCATAAAACAAACTAAGAAATCACACCAGAAAATGACCAAAATTGAATTTTTATGAATGATACTGATACAGATAATTTAAGTGTCCAATAACAATTATGAGGAACCAATTTTTTTTTTTTTTTTTTTTATACAGTAGTAACTAAATGATAATTTACTGTAGACTACAACAATAAGAATATAATACACATCATTATTAATACAAATATTGTTAATATAATTAATATAAATATTGTACATATTAATAATATTTAGGCAAAATTCTTTTCGTGAATCTAACTGCCTGCAAATTTACCTTTTTTTGATAAGTCTAATTAAGCTGCACATTTCTCAAATGTTTGATTGACTAAATATTAAACAACTGATTAACCATTAAGTTTAAAAAAAAGTCAAACTATTTATCTCTGATGTAAACCTGAATTAGTAATTTAAGACTGAATAGTTTCACTCTTTCATCCCAAAAATAAATTGCGCCTCAATGATGACTCCCACACATATCCTCAGCAAGTGTCTGTTCAGCATTTACATTATATTTACTGTAGTAGCAGGGACAAATTAGTTGTTGAACTCCCAAACACCAGCCGTTATTAATATTTGCTTTTCATTTTAGCCACGAGCACCACACGGGGCAGGAGTGCATTCTTCCATAGTTAACATGACCCTGGAGCAGGATATTCCAGCTGAAAGGTGTATGGCCCATGCAGGTGAACACATTCAGCTGTTGTTATTTGATTAAGTTGCTTCTATTTAATGTGAATGCACTTGATGATGCAAAAGGACAGTTCTGCAGGTATGACAGAGAAAACACACCAGGATTCGTTCTCATACACACATGCATCATCATTAAGGAATAGACTGCACCGAGTGTGGAGCTAGCAACTTTTCTGTTCGCATTTAGAGGAGATAAAACACTGAAACGCAAACACAGATGATTCCTCCTATTCAGGCGTTTATCAAAGTTTGGGTGCTGCGTTGCCTTTTTTAGCACCCTACATTTGTTTTTCCACTGTTAATCTCAGGCAGTTAGGGCCGCTACCATGTGATGAGGAGAGAAAGTGTCCTTGCTAAACAAACAGAACACAATCTTTCTATAAATGTAGAGTACGTAGCATTTAGAAGCTTCAACTGTGTCAATAATACAAGGTTTGAAACTAAAAAGACCATTTAAAATGCAAACACACACACACACACACACACACAGAAGGAACAGAAGCCAACGCTAACTATTAAAATACATAGTTATGGTACTTAAAGCAATCAGTCCATGTAAAGACTGTACCGTAGTACTTCTGAAAGGATAATCTGTTAAATCTGTTAGATGTTGTCATACATAAGCATGTAACTGGATCAGTCATACCATGTCAAATGCTGCTCAAATTAAATTTGACAAATTTCAAGAACGCTTTAGGAAAGCATAGAGCAAACTATTGCATGGAACATGCAGTTTTCAATTAATTTTCTTTACAGATGTCCCCCCAACCCCCCAACTGCACACACACACACAAAGGCTTTCCTTGCATTTAGTCTTTATCATGTGGAACGCTTTAACTCTATCCTTGCAGACAGCGACTTAAACTAACAGCCCTTTCTGAATTTTGATAAAAGTGTGTTTTATCAGAAAATCCACCCAAATATGGAGTGAATCAGCCTCTCGGCATATTTCGCTTCCACGCTGATTTTTATAGCATTCCCCAAATTTTCCATGATCAAAAATCATTCCTGATCTTCCCTTTGTTGTTGAAAATTAAAGCAAACTAAAACAGGGAGTTAAGGAGGGTAAGCGAATGATAGTGCAAATGAGGCAGAACTTTAAGGGCTTGTGTAGCTCTCCGATTCCATGGACGAGTCTGTATTATGCACTTCAAAGTCCTGTTTGATTCCGCAGGAACAGTGTTAGAGTCTGCACTCAATTTCAGAAATAATTTGCTTTGAGAAAGAATCTGGAAGCAATTTGTGATAATGCGGCCAAGTCTCTTTACTCTCTTTTTTTCTCTTCCTTCTTTTTCACAGAGAAAGTTATTGTAACTATTGACCTCTCCAGTGCTTGAATGGCATTTCCAAGCATCCCGTTGTGCCACTGTTATTACAGAACGGAACTTTTTAATCCAGAATGTCACTGTTGTTCTAAGCCTCATGTTCCATATTCAATGTGCAACTAAAACAGCTATCCATCTATCTCAGTGGTACACAAAGTCTGGTGAAAACACTTCTGAATATGTCCTGAGTGTCCTCTAGGACAAGAACTAAATGCAGAAAGTTTGTTTCAGTATAAATAGCATTTTGACAAATAGGCTACTCAAAGTCATATATCAGTGTTTTATTGAGAAATAAAGATTCACATTTACTGGCAACAGCATTCAAGCACCAAATTAGTATTCATCTTTCTCGTGATTATAAACACTTTTTTTTCTGCCAGCAAATGGTCTCTGCATCTATTGTATTTAACCATCAAAATCAATCTGACAATTGAAAATGCAATGCAGAGACAACAGAATTAATATTGATTATAATTACTATAATAATACCTTATGCATTATGCATTTACTGCTTATCCAAAAAACAATTCCTTGACCTATGAATGTAAAAACTGGTTAATTGCTTTTGTCAATATTCCATTACAGTGTATATCCACTTACTACTTCAGCAATTTTTTTTTAAATAATTTACATTTATTCAATAAGCACACACTTTTATCTAAATGGACTTAAAAATGAGGAAAACCGCAAGCAATTTATCTTAAAGAAGCCACAATATAGAAGTGTCACAATATCAAATTTCAATAGTAAATCAGAATATTATAGAGCTAGCGAATTAAAGCAGTAGACAGAGACCGGTTTTTTTTTTGGTATATTTATTTGTTATGAAAGTGCATTTATTTATGGATTATACGATTATGGTTATTGATAATGATATTTATTGCACTAGGTGATCACAAGGTTGTAACCAAGTGACACTGAGTGAGATAGTTCTAGTAGGCATGAAAAATAATTAGGCTATATTTTAGATGAATAAGAGCGTATTGTGGCCAAAAGTCAGATTTCATTATGCGCCACACCATTAAAACCAAATCTATGTCAAATCTATTAAATATACATCAACTTGAATTTTCTTCTTCCATATTTGGTGTAAGTTAATTGTTCGTTTGCATACAAACAATGTTTTAATGAGTAAAACTGTCCTCTATATCTCACATATTGGATGAACTTGGATGTAAGCATTAAAGTCCACCCATTCAAATCATTATTTATAACTGAAATATGTATTCAATTTTGTACTATACTACAGGAAAAATGCTGATTTGTCTGTTCTACTTACAGTAAAACATGCCTGATGTTTAAGTAAGAAAGGTTGATGAGGGTGTTATTGAGGGTGTACGTTGTTATATACAACTATTGAGAAGAATAAGGAGGAAAGGTGCAGTCTGAAAGGTTTGGGAACCACTTATCTATATGAAGAAGCCATATCCAAATCTATTCTGTGCTACTGAAATAACAGCAGAGAAAGAAAAGTTACAGAACATACATGAACCAAAACAACAGTAACAGGTCAGGATTATAAAAAAGTATAGCAAACAAAGACCACTTTAAAGGAACATGAGAAAGAACTAAGAAAGAAGTGGAAGAGTGAAGCAACACATAGATAAAGAAAATACAACTGAAATGCACAATTTGCTTTGCAAGTGGAATGGATAATATATAGAGGCATCTTAAGATGAAGCATTACTCCACATTTGATAAATACATTCCTGCAACCTGTCACTCTGCTGCCCTCCTGTGGTACATATAACCGACATTACATTTGCACAACACCCTACCTTCACATTAAGCCAAGAGAAAAAATCCTACAGAACATATATAAAATGCAACGTACAGATTTTAATTATTAATTAATTCATTCATTCCTGAAAATCCTTTAATATGAAGATAAAAAATTCAGAGGAATTCAGAATTTTACATCCATATTTTGATAACTCAGTACATTTTATTTAATCAGTCAAATCGGCTGTCATATACAGGTCACTCACAATAAATAACCCTGTCATGGTCTTCCTCTCCGTCAGCACACCGGTCCTGCTCCTCGCCTGGCTGTCGTGACACCAACAGCTTGACTGCCTCATTCACTTCCTGCTGTGGCCACCCAGTTATCAAAAACATTTGTAAAACTGCTGCCCACCTCAACCACCAAAGACCCCAAAGCACTTCTTTACAGGATTTTACAGAGCACACCATGTGAGAGCGACACACATGGCAGGACACCATCCTCGGAGGGAGAAAGTAATATATCTCTGTAGACAACGACTTAACTCAATATCTATCCTAATCTAATAACCCACAATGCTTTTTACCACGTACACCTCTGGCTGTCATACTCAAGAACACAAGAGTTACCATTTGATTCAGCACACAAATAATGATGAACAGCTCGTGCTAATTGCAGGTAATGTTAGTATATTGTTTCATGCCAGGTTTTATATGGAGCGTGGTAGAGCAGGTTAAACCAAGCAGGCTGGGAGCAGATCAGGTATCCCTGTGTGTATACACACAGCAACACACAAGCACACACACAAAACTTCTCAATCTCACCTTCCAGCCATCCATGACCCTCCTATCTCCAGCCCCTCCCCTCCCACACCAGTAATCAGGTAACTCCCACATTAACTGGCAGGGAAATGGGTCATTAATATCTCACTTGTTTCCATCCATGTTTGCTCTATATATCACTGCCTGGCCGTTCTATTCACATCCATACATTACAACTATTTTCAGAATACTTCATTGTCAGCCCATGGCAGTCTCATTACTTATTGAGATAAGAGGAGAGATGCGGCGGAGAGCTCAGCTTGCTTTAAAAGCTCTTCTTCTCCTCTACCCCTCCTCCTGCCTGATTCTCTCTCACCTTTTTCCTCCTCTCGTCTCTCTCTTTCTGCCCCCCTCCTTCTTTTGATTCGCCCATGTTCACTTTTGTTACCCCTAATAGAAGCTTAGCATACTTAAAACGATTGTTCATCCAAAAAAAACAAAAAAAAGTAATTATTTACTCAGCCTCATGTCGTTCCAAACCTGTATGAGTTACTTTGTATTGTGTAACACAACAGGAGAAATTATGAAGATTGTGCTGGTACTGTTTGTTCACACAAAAGTGTATTTTTTTGTTTCGTTTTTTTCGCTAGAAGACATACAGATTTGGAACTACATGACAGTGAGTAAATGATGACTGAATTTTTTATTTGAAGTAAACAGAAAAAAATGTTGTTGATGTTGTTAGTTAAGCACATGAAGAGATAAACTATCCAAGACAATCCTGACCTCTCGCCCTCTCACTGGAGACTCCGAGACTGGAGCCCGCTCATTGGCCAGGCCACTCACATGCAATAAAACAGCTCATTCTCATAAAGGATGTTACAGCAAATTCATTCCCATTACAATCATTACATCACCATATTCTTTTCCATTTGGTTTCAGTGGCCATCAAAAAAACACACACACACACACACACACACACACACACACACACACATACAATATATATATATATATATATATATATATATATATTTGTCGTAATCAGTATTTTGAACTTTTTTTTACAAGTTTCCAAGTTTTCCTTGGAAACTTGTATATATTGGAAAAACAAGACAAAACATTGATTAAGAGAAGCCTCAGTTACCTGTTCAAAAAGGACATATTTTCAAATATAAGGGACAAAATGTAGTTAGCTCATTTAAATAAATATTGATTTGAGGTGAAATCATTTTATTTATCTGTCATTCAAGGTTTAAGGCCATTTTTTATTACAATTGAGTTACAAGATGCCTTCAATAAACTATCTTACCTTACTTTTGAATATTCTGTGAATTATTTCTCTTACACCATTGAATTTTTTTTTCTCTCATTTTTTAAGCATTGACCTCTGTAAAATGTATTCATAAAAAAATAACAACAACAACAATTTGCCCCTGTAAGAAAAACTTAATTTAAAACTATCTAAATTATATTGCCTCAAAACAAAATCTCATATAATGTATATCTCAAAGTCTCAATATCAGATGTGCTACTCAAATACATTTACCATACTTTAAAATGGTACTGATTTTACTGAAAAATACAACAACAAAAAAATATATTGAAAATTAATATTATCTTTTTAATGCTGTTTTACACAAAATAATAAAAATAAAATAACATGAATGTTAAATGCATCTAAACTGAAAAGATGGGTTTGCTTAGAAATATTCACTTTGACCTACATTAATACTGCATCATGACACTGTATATATACATACAGGCCACAGCAGAGGTCATGATGAGGTCAGAGAACTATCGTGTCTGGCATCCATTTCCTGCGTCCTGTGTCACAAACTGCTTTAATAAAGCGTTCGTGTCTCAAAGACGAGGTCATCTGGGTAAACGTGTGTGTGCTCTCTCTGATTTTATCTACAGAAGAAGGATGGCTACATCACATACAAACTGTCACGACAGTGTGTGTGTGTGTGTGCTGTGTTAGCCAACTTCATGTTCTTAGTCAAGAGTATTCGAGAGAGGCCAAGAGAAGTCACATGGCCTGAGATCGATCAAATCAAATGCATCACGTCAGGATTATGGGTAGTGCTTTTTTTTTACTTATACCTTAAGCAGTCACTGATTTATTTAATTATTTATTTTTTGGGGGGAAATGTGAAGTTGCACTGTAATACATTCAAGGTGCTAGCAGTACCTTTTGTCTGTTGTTGTTTTTTCTGATGTATATTATCATAATCCTGTTTTATGATAATTAAAATATTTAAAGAACATTATATCTGGAAATCAGTGATGAAAGAAAGCCTTACTTTCGTTTTATATTTGTTTGATTCAACGAACGTAAAATCACCTCAAAAAACTCATTTAAAATTAGACTTGCTCCTTTAATCAGTTGATTGTAAATGTGCATACAAAATAATACATTTTCTTTCATTTTTTTGTTTAGTAGACAATACACAGTTCACACATTTCAACACACTCAAATCAAGGTGCATTTAAAAGACGGCACAGACAAACTTTAATCACAAGGCCTTATGCAATTTGATTACCAAGTCATAGATCCTTAATGTCTCCAACATGGCCCTGCTAGAGCTCCAGGGCTGGGTTTAATTACAGGGGGCAGAGACAAACCTGGTCCCCAGCAGAGTGTGTCCACTCTCCGGGAGTCAAACACGTGCCATCCCCTCCTTTACTCTGTTGTTTACCAAATGCCTAACACATCATGGAACCATTTAATCTTGCTTGAGTTGCTTTTTTAAATAACTTTAATGTTAATAAGTACAAAATTATCAACAACACGGCTCCCCCCAGTGGTAACAACCTCATGAAGAGACCGGAACGCTTGATAACATCAGTTCCTCTTCAGGAACTCGAGCTGCGTCGGAGGACGCTTCGGGAACACCCTTCAGCGTGACCGGCTCTGAATCTCGTGTGTAATCAGACCAATAGATGGGCGAGACGTCACGGGCGGGTGACGTAATGCCAGGAAGCTATAAAAGCACGTGCGGTGAGACCAGCGTCAGCTTTTTGTCATTCAGCAAGCGCTCTGTGTGTGTGTGTCAGTCTGATATCTGTTTGTGAGTCTTATTTAGTGTTGTCTGTCACGAATCTAAAAACAAGAAAGGTTACACAAACATCAGTTACACAAGCATATTATGCCTGATATTATAATGAGCAGCATCAATGGGGAAGCTCGCGAAGTTGGCTCTCGGGGGGCGGATTGTGCTTTTCCCGCTGTTAAGCGCTCCGCTCTCGCCGGGCACGCTCCAAGGAGTGTGTCCGTGCCTGTGATCTTGCGATTGCGGTCCCACTGCTGCTGAGGCACGGCGGCGACTGAGATCGCGGTGATCGCACATGATCTGGTGGACGAGTTGGAGACGGCTTGTCCTATCTCCACCCGTGTTCGCTAGATCTAGAGCTCGTTCTCGAGGCTCGGAAGCCCGCGCTGCGGTTCTTCCCCCTCTGAGAGAGAGCTTGCTGATGCAGCCATCTTTCTCTGAGGATATTGATGTCCTGCACACTGTAGTGAGGCTCTGGTAATGGAACAGAAGTAGACACTCTCTGAGGATGGAGACCATCGAGGTGGTCCCTCCTCGCGCAGCAGAGTCCAGGTCCTACATCCGGTACTTCACCGTTCCGAGGAAGGGTGAGGTCCTTCCTCATTATAGGAAGTTCCTGAGGTTTGCTTTTGGGGGCAAAAGCCTACCAACACCGGTTCTTCCTTTGGCCTTGCACTCTCAC
>NW_015549559.1:1456823-1470560 GCF_001515605.1 Sinocyclocheilus anshuiensis | reverse complement strand
GGTGGATAGTAGATGCCATTTCTATTGCCTATGAGTCCTCTGATCTCCCTTCGCCTCTTGGGGTCAAGGCTCACTCTACCAGAGGTGTGGCGGCCTCTAAGGCCTTCTTGGCAGGTGTCTCGATGCAGGACATCTGCGACGCTGCGGGATGGTCCACGCCCCTAACCTTCGTCAGGTTCTATGGCCTAGACATGCGAGCCACTCCTGGCTCCTCTGTTCTCGCACCTTAGCTGTGCACGCTTCCACACTAGGCGAGATTTGAAAGTCTGGCGGCGTGGGCATTCTCGTTCCCGAAGCGTCCTCCGACGCAGCTCCAGTTCCTGAAGAGGAACGTCTCAGGTTACGTATGTAACCATGGTTCCTCGAGGGAACGAGATGCTGCATCTCGGGGCCATACTTTCGGCATCTCTGCCAGCGCTTGCTTCACTCCTAGAAGCTGACGCTGGTCTCACCGCACGTGCTTTTATAGCTTCCTGGCATTACGTCACCCGCCCGTGACGTCTCGCCCATCTATTGGTCTGATTACACACGAGATTCAGAGCCAGTCACGCTGAAGGGCGTTCCCGAAGCGTCCTCCGACGCAGCGTCTCGTTCCCTCGAGAAACCATGGTTACATACGTAACCGGAGACGTTTTTTTTAAGACCATGAATAGAGAAAGCCTTTATGTTATGGTATGTACATTGTCATATTTTATTTTTAATTTTTTTGGAAAATGTAAAAATGCAGACAGCTTTCTGTGATGGTTAGGTTTAGATGTAGGGTTAGAGGGGATGTACAGTATAAAATTCATTATGTCTATGGAAAGTTCCCATAAAGCATGAAAACCCAATGTACATATCTCTTTTCTTCTTACATATTTGATGGCACAAAACAAAAAAAAATTCACACAGAAATTAAATATTTGTCATCATTATTATCTTTGCTATTCCAAGGCTGTATTTTTTTTTCCTCCTGTGGAACATAAAAAAATACATTACAAAATAAATACATTTTCCAGTATTTCTGTCACACTACATATAAATTCCTCTAGAACTAAGAAACCTGTTATGACACATACAATATTAAAGCAGGACTTCACCAAAGAGGGGTGCATTCTTCACCTCTAAAAACACACATACAGCTTTCATTAAGGGAATACACAATACGCGCACTGCGGAGACAGCGTAACACTGATGTATAACATAAAGGAGCTGTTTTACTTACTTTTACAGTGCAAGACTAGTTCACGTCTCTAGTGGTCTTAGTGTTGTGTGTTGGTCACCATAGAGAGATAAGCAAAAACTGCACAGGCTTACAGTGCACTCTGATGCACATTACTCATACACTACCATTATCCTCCATTTCAACGCAGGCCATCCATCACAGCAGGCCAGGGGGCAAGCCCCAAAATTCAACATTTACTATTGGCCTGAGACAGATGAGGAAGCATTTCTGTGGCCATACATCAAACACATCAGATTTGAAAACATCCAGCTTCCAGGAAGCCAGTGTCTGCTCTTGATATTACCATTCTTGTAGAGTTACATCACTTATGATGATATCAGATTGTGGTTTTGGCTTCTTTATCTGATCGCTCTGATTAGCCCTCAAACAAACGTAAAGCTTTTCACATACTAAATATACATTTACCCAAACAACAGGAGGTTTCTTGAATTTCAGGTAATGCGTTCCTGTGTCTGCATTCCAGAGAGGCGGAATGGATGGCCCAAATCGCTGTTAACTGCCTTGTGTTTTCTAACTTCTGAGTGAGTGCTAAGGCTGTGCTGCCACCTAGAGGCAACGGCAAGAGTAGCAAACTGAACCAGACTGAAGATGCGATGGTGAATAGGAGGGTGAAAAGAAAAAGAGGTAGGGAAGGAAAAAGAGGCTTCCACAGCACCCCTAGGGTATGACATTCATCTCTGTCTTTTTTCCAAATTTGATTTTAAATATTTACAATGCCATAAATCTTGGCTGAAACAAATTACCAGCAAAGTGCTATTGTCTGAGAATTGGCTCGTAAGAATGATGGCATCTTTAGAGGCTGCATCAATGTTTTATTTGGTGAAATATAAGACTATCAGGTACACAGCCGCCGCACGTTCTTCCTTTACACAGTAATGATAAAGTAAAGGCTTTAACTTTTGCACGGAGTAAATATAAACCTAAAGACCCGTAATAAACTCACTCACCATTCTCTCATGTTACTCTAGTCTTGGAGGCAGCCGTTTGTATTCATTTCACAATGACCATCACATGTAAACTGTGTGAATAATCCAACATCAGAGTACTTTAAGTGAAACAGTGTTCAGTAATTATAAATATGCATTCAAGCTGCTCATACAACTTAGAAGAGCTTGTTTTAGCTGGGTTAAAAATCACCATTTCTGGGTTATTTGGCAACCCAGCACTGAGTAAATATTGGACAGAACATATGCTGGGTTATTTAGACCCAGCTTGTTGGGTTTTATCCATTAACCCATTTGCTGGATTACTTTCTATTGACATAGTGCTGGGTCAGTAACCTGATATTGAAGGTTTTTCATTTTAAATAATAAAAATGCACTCTAAAATCTCTGTTTTTATATATATATATATATATATATATATATATATATATAATCGATGTACATTTACATATGTACATATGTATGTTATATGTACACTCTAAAAAATGCTGGGTTAAATACAACCCAGTGCTGGGTAAAATAGGGACAAACCCAGCAATCGGGTTGTTTTTACCCAGCGGTTGGGTTACTACCCAGAAGGTTGGGTTAAACATTTAAACCAACCGCTGGGTCAAAACAGTCCAATTGCTGGGTTTGTCCCTATTGCACCCAGCACTGGGTTGTATTTAACCCAGCATTTTTTAGAGTGTAACGATGTACATTTGCATTGTTACATAAAACAGCAATGTCTGTCGTCTTTCAGCCCTGGTTACGCATTATTTTGGCGAGAGGTGAAACTTCCATAGTGGCCCCGGCCAGTTTTTCACTTTGAGTGTAGATCCGGTGTAAGCTAGCATTCCAAGCAGACGTTAGCTGTGACGTACATGTAAACAAAAAAGATGAAATGTGCATGGGACTACAATCGCTTTCCTATTTATACAGTAAAAATCTGTAATGCAATGTAATGCAAACCTTAATTTCATTCAGGACGTTTTATCTCAGGACAGAACACAAAATGACCATTGACAAATGTTTCCAGTTTTAGCTGGTTTGGCACAGACTACCCAACATTGGGTTACACTGACCCAGCGCTAGGTAGGTAGGCTATATGAGGAGGTTCATCATTTGTATTGACAGTAAAAATAACCCAGCAGTTGAATTACAGAAAAAATGACCCAGCACCTGGGTAAAACATTAAATAACCAAATTAAATGACTCAACTGGCTGAACCCACAATTTGGGTTAAAAAAAAATGAATTTTTTTTTTAGAGTGTACTTAATAGACCTTGTGCATTTTATAAACAGTCCTTTTGAAGTTGTTTTATGAAAATCCATAATGATCAAACACACACTGTATCTCTACACCACTTTTTTAACATTCACATATTTGGAAGACAAGTTTATTAAAATGCTGTGATGCTATGCATCCTTAACTCTACATAGCCAATTACTAATTTACAGCAGTGATTGCAGAACAAGCCACTTTCTGCAACATAATCAATCTATTTTGTCACTCACAATAGGGAACAGTCCAGTTAAAAGTGCATCAAGCAATTTTGCAAAAGTTTTGATTTGTGAATAAAACATACACAATCTGTCTAGTAGACTCATCTCTGTTTAAAAATATTTTGATCTACAGGTTTTGCATGAATACTTGATTATTTTGTAAACAAATTAATGAATGTCTCTACAAAATGTTTTTTTTTATTCCATTTCATTTGTTTTGTTTTGTCCAAAGTAGTGAAGGAAAACATGTACTTCTTTAATAGTTTAATGGATGTATGATTGGTTGGTTGAGGAAAATGTGTGTGCAATACTGTAATCCAGGTAAAAGGTGGCTGCTTTAAAAAAGTTATTAAAATAAAAGACCATTTAATTAGTTTAACATTTGTTTACCTTTTAATTCTAAATGTATTCTATTATAAAATGGCTGAAACAGCAATAGAAAATGAGCAGGTGTCCAATTTTCTGACTGGTAGTGTATAGAGAATTACTGAATCAAAACCAAAAACATTGCAAAAGTCTCTTGCTTAGTGTTGTTGAACTGAGCATTCAGGGTTGGGTTATTGAATTGTTTCATGGTGTGTACAGTAAATGTACCCAGTAGGCCTAAAAACAAAAAGTAGGAAACAAAAACATTCTTCCTGGTGATAAACAGTTTTAATTCATCTCTTGTCAATTAAAACATGAATAATCCTACCGTCCCCGTGCACTTTGTTTGAAGTGTGGGGGCTTGGAAAACCTCTCTTCCAGTTTCTCATTAGTTTGAGATCACTTTCCATCTCTAGTAATTGACTGGCCTCATGAGAAGGGAGATTTGAAATGCAAACGCTGGCCATCAGTCTCCCTAAGGTCAGCTTTTAAGCATTTTCACAGAAGGATTCAGGATTAGTGGATTTGTCTGCCTCTTTTGATAACATCCGATTGTGAGGTTTGTTGCTGTGTGCAAGACTTGGGCTATCATGCTGTGCTTTTGCCGAATACACACCTGAGCCAACATATTAAGACATAGTTTTATGTCCTCTATCCAAGCTAAATGAGGCCGCCTCCCCCCCCCCCCCCCCCAATGGATTCACTCAAATGCATTTCTGGAAAGCAACTTCCATGTACATAAGTAATGTTATGTTATTACTTCCAGTATTGTCTGTATACTAAATTCAGTTTGTTAAACTACCCAATTAAAGCTAAAAATCATCTAAACTCGCGCTAAATGGACTGTAGAAAGCTCATTGACTGCTAATAACACAACTAGATTACAAACATGTTTAAATATTCATGCAGTGTGTGGGAGGAACTGACTTAGATTTGCCATTATTTGTGCCAAACAACACACTGGAGCTTTGCAGGACAAACATTATCCAAGGAAATAAATTATTAACAAAAGACAAGTTTCATTGCATGCACATACACTGTAACTTTCCAAATACATAATTTACACTATGTAAGACAGAGCTTACAATTAGTGGCAATTACAGATACCAGACATTAAATGGACATTACTTTTCTCACTTAAGTGTATAAATCAGTTGACTAAAGCAAAACTGATTGAGACTGTAAAGAAAATATATATATACAAAAATGTGCACACATTCTCACACCAATAATAAAAAAAGGCCTACACACTTAATTTACCTAACATCTTGTAATATCTGCTCACTACCACTGGGTGAAGCTGTTTGAATTCCAATGTGACATACTGTGTACAAGTGAACATACACTGGAATAATGTGTATAAGGTTTAATTTTAATAGGGTTAGGGTTAAGACAGTGACATACATTTATAGCAAATAAAGAGAGTAGGAACAGAACCAAACAGAAAAGGAGAAAAGAGGAAAAATAATAGAAAAAAATACAATCTGTTTTCCTATCCAAATGTCCTTACAATAGTAAAACCAAAAACCATCTACATTGTGAGGATCAGCATCTATAAGAGTGCTGGTGATGGTGTTTTATAAAAGTTGGCTCTAGTTGCTTGAAAATTTTTGTAGCTGTCTGTAGTTAGCAGAAACATGAAACAATAAACTGGTGCTACACAGCTAGAGAGAAAAAAAAACGGAGGAAAAAAAGACTGTGATGAAAAAAGGTAGGAAAACTTCTACACCCATAATGCACTGGGCTTAATCAGACTATCCATGAGCGGGGATACAAAAAGGTATGATCTGTAGTAAGCCCTGAAGCATAAATCCACTGGATGATGTAAAGAAAAAAACAGTGATACTTGGTGCAGGTAAAACAAAAAAAAAATTATTTGTGGAAAAATTATATAGGTCTCTGGTAATAGCCTCTGCTGGTACATGCTGGAACTACACAATTATGACAACCCAATCTCACAGGAAAATGTAACTATTTTATGAGGTGGTGATATGAATTTGTATTATATGAATCTTTCCAAAATATGTGAATTTTAGAAAAAAAAATAATCATGAAGGTCCACCACTAAACATTCTGTCACATTCTGAAAACCTATGAGTGAGATCAAATGAATTAGCCACCAATACATCACAACGTAAAATAGTTATCTGCCAAGAGATTATGTTGAATTATGAGCATCTTTCTCCAGTGACGGCCAATCAAAAGTATGCATTCTGACAAAATATTTTTCCCAATCAACACATAAATTGCAAGTTAATGGAAATACTTCCCCACCGTCTGCTGCCTTTGACAAGTAATCATTCACATTACAAATGTTCCTGAAACTGAGCGCCCATGAGCCAACAAAACTCATATTTCCAGGGGCCCTGGCCTGCACCAATTGACAAATTGCCATTGAGATGAATGGAAATGCTAACAGATACAGTAGTTTTCTCCTTTTTTAGACCAACAAATTAATCAAGACCATTCCTGAAAAAAGTAATCGAAAAATGAGGGCAAATACATGAAATAAAACATGAAATTAAGTTAAATGCTTACACAGAAAAATATATAACTTGATATCAGATGCTAATTAAACTGTTTGCTACAATTTTCCTGCATAATTCATTGACAGGAGAAAAATATGCACATATGAAAAACAAATACTACAAACACAGCCATTTTGGGTTCTGTAGACCTTTTGCACTAGATGGCACTGTAGTAGCACACCAGGAAGGGTAGCCACAGCCTATAGAGACATAGAGCTGATGTCCTCATTCAAACAACAAACATCATTATTCTAATCACAATCCCGTTCTGGGAAATAGGATGGCATGATAATTAATTGTTAGTACATAACTGTGCCAGCAACAGATAGACTGATTGCTTTATTTGGTGAAAGAGGAAAAATGATAAGACATCATATGAGGCATGTTTACACTAGATGGAGAATTGGAGTCAGATTTTTAATGGTTTGTTTGTTTGTTTCAAATGTATTATTTAAAGACATTAAGAATGATTGTTTTTGCGACGTGTGCGTCTGATTCAACTTTTGTTGTTTATGCACCATGTTCTGAAACAACGTACCAGCTGCAAAACAAAAAAGTGGCTCACCTTTTAATTAGCAAACAGCAACATATCAGATTGTTACAGAGTAATTTATTGGCAGAACTTGAAATGTGGTCAAATAAATAATGGAAAATACTGATGAATAGCAGTGAGCGTAGTATCATTTCAACCTTCATATTCATTCACACACGCTAGCGCTTGCTCATTTTTTAGTCTGTCCAGGAAAAACATTTAAGTAAAAACTCAAGGATGCTTAGGAATGGTGCCACTGCACTTCCAGTGTGTTCAACTGAAGAGTCACATAATTTCAGGAAGACACAACTTCATTCAATTTTCCTATAAAATATTTGCAATAGCTCATTGGCTCTTGATGGCTATAATAAAATATATGACTGCCTCAAATCTGAAGGCATTAGAATTAATTTTCTTAATATTTCACAGATGAGAAATGCATTTAGAACACAGAATAAAACTCTTTCACTATTATTTCTCAGTTCCACAAAAGTGTGGATGGTTACAAACAGCTTTTATGGAAAACACCCCTCCAGAATATTACTGCAGTAGGGATGCACCAATGTTAAAATGACACACATTCTATCAATGAGCAGATAATTACTTTCATTTTATAGCAAAATAACAATAAAAGTTATGTATTATTTTTGTCTAAATAAATCAAAATTAAATGCTTAAAAACTAAGAAAAGTAATATTTTTCAGTAAGGATGCATTACATTGACAAAAAAATAAATAAATCAATTTCCAATAAACAATGCTCTTTTGAACTTTCTATTCAAAGAATCCTGGAAATAATGTATCACGATTTCAACAAAAATATTAAGCAGCACAACTGTTTTGACATTGATAATGATAATGGTAATAATAATAATAATAATAATAATAATAATAATAATAATAATGAGTGTTTCTTGATAATCAAATCAGCATATTAATGATTTCTGAAGGATCATGTGACACTGAAGACTCGAGTAATGACAATTCAGCTTTCCCATCACAATAATAAATTACATTTTAGAAATATATTCAAATAGGGGAGAAAAAAATACTAATTATAAATGATAATAATATTTCACAATATTGTTTTTACTGCATTTTTCATCAAATAAAAGTAACCTTGATAAGCATAAGATACTTTTTCAAAAACACAAAAATATTTTACCAACCCCAAGCTTTTAAACACTGGTGTTAATAATTTGTGTTCCTAAAGGCTTACATAGGGCTTAGGCTTACAAAGGCTTTTATATATATACTGTATATATATATATATATATATATATCCCACTCTAATATAAAACAAAGGCAACCTGAGTAAACACAATATAGTCTTTAAAATGTAATGTTATTTATTGAAGAAAAAAATACATCTAATACCACTTAGCCCTATGTGAAAATGCATTTGCCCCTGTACTGTCTAATTCCCAAATGCACTGCATTCATAATGGAATCTGGAGGCGGTCAAGTGGTACAGCGGTCACATGTTCTAAGTTGTAGCTCCCAGAATATTCCCAGTTTGCAAGTTGTAATTATGAGTTTTGTGAGTAAGTGAATGCTTTGGCATTGATAGTGTTGCCATAAAAATGCATAATTCTGAGTCTGAAGACTTGGAACAGCTCAGAGTAGAATGTCATGTGTTGTCATCACAGAATTACGGTAATTACGACATGGCGTGAATACCGCTATGGTCAAGACGATCTGCTGAAGTTCAAACCGAGCATCAGAATGTGGAAGAAAGGTGATTTAAGTCACTTTGAACATGGCATGGTTGTTGGTGCCTGGTCTGAGTATTTCAGAAACTGCTGATCTACTGGGATTTTCATGCACAATCGTCTCTAGGGTTTACAGAGAATGGTCCGAAATAGAGAAAATATCCAGAGAGTGGCAGTTCTGTGGGGTAAAATATGCCTTTTTGATGCCAGGGGTCAGAGGAGAATGGCCAGACTGGTTTGAGCTGATAGAGAGGCAACAGTAACAAAAATTGGTTTACAACCAATGTATGCAGAAGAGCATCTCTGAAAGCAAAACACACCAAACCTGGCCAACCTTCCAAAATTCCTCCAAGAGCATAGCGACGACTCATCCAATGACCCAAGAACAACACTAAAGGAACTATAGGCCTCTCTTGCATCAAATAAAGGTCACATTTAATGACACCACTAATTTGGCAAATTTCCCTGATGATCCTCAAACCTTTTAGGAGAATATTTTGTGGACTGATGAGACAAAAGTGGAACTGTTTGGAAGACTGGGCTGTTTGCTTCTTCAGGGCCTGGGCAACCTGCAATAATTGATGGAAACATGAGTTCTGCTCTCTACCAGAAAATCCTAAAGGAGAATGTCCGGTCTTCAGTCTGTAAGTTGAAGTTCAAGCACAGCTAGATTATGCTGCAAGACAATGATCCAAAGCACAGGAGTAAGTACACCTCTAAATGGCTCAAAAAATGTAAAGTTTTGGAGTTGACTAGTCAAAGTCCTGACTGGAACCCAATTGATATGCTGTGGCAGGACATTAAACGGTCAGTTCATGCTCAAAAACCATTTAATGTGGCTGATCTAAAGCAGTTTCACTAAAAACTAACATAAAAATAGCTGCATCTCTAACACAGTAAGAGCGACTCTCATTGGCTGTGTATATTGGATCCGAGTTTCTTTTTTTAAGTTCAGTCTTTTGTAGTCTCTGAGTCAGTGAGAACAGATAAAAGAAAGCAGACCTCTCCCACTGTGATGACCAGCTCCACAAGAACCTCATACAGCTTAAAACACCACAGAGATGCCACAGTACAGCCAAAAGTCACTCTACTTGTACTGGAAAACAGATTTGCAACACTAAATGGTGGGCGAGAAAGGCTAGCGTTATGTTCTCAATGAGTATGTGTTTTACTTTGTCAGTAGTCTGCTAAATTGATTGTGACCTGCACATGACCCTGGCAACGTTCATTAAATCCGTAAATAGGTGCGTGATTGAGAAAAAGAGAGACAGAGAGAGGTCATGAGTGTTTGGTGCGTCAAATGTATCCAGTTCCAATGTGTCGCCAAATATTCAGTGTTTCAATTAAAAACTCCATTATTGCCCCTCATAACATGGACCTCTACAGGCTTACCAACATTATCCCAGCAAAAAGCAAAGATAGTGAGTCTTCGATAATGAGCTGAGATGTATAATGATCACAGTATGGAGTTGGCTGCTCAGATACAGATAATTATATCTGTATGGCATGCAAAAATCAATGCGATGCTCAAAGGCTGGAGTCAAATGTACCACCGCCAGCCGTGTGACCCCTGATGACCAGCATTACCATGTTAACCATGTTCTCAAGGGTCAATTAATGAGGAGTGTGATCTGCTGGGATAAAACATTACTACAGAGATTGTATACATGCACACAACCCAATTATAGAAGCTCTGATTGCACATTTACATGCACATAAGAAAGATTTAAGATTTAGGCAAATACACAAACACGCACGCACACAAAAGGCCCTGATATGGAGCATGGTCATTTTAACCTAATCGAAAGTGATGTGTGGTTAATTTGTTTCTGGGAAATTACCCTGCATGCAAACACACACCATACACATGACCTTCATCCCTCTCGTTTGTAAAAACGCATCAGTAAAAAAAAAAAATAAGACAAATAATTGTAAAGCTAACAGGAAGTTTAGCCTTTGCATGTCTTATAATATACATACATTGAAAGATATTTTACATTTACATTACATCATCTGAGATATGTTCCTCATTTATTGTAATAATAAGATGTTAGACAAGGAGAAAAGGAAATACTAATGTTGGGCTTAGTGATTTTTCAGATGTTATCGATTAATTCAAACTTAATGTTTTCGCACAATTCATTTTTTTTTTTTTTATCAAGGAATAAGTTTGAATAATTTTTGAATGCCTACATCATACACTGTAAAAAATAATCGTGATTTTAACGGTAAAAGACTGTAGAAATGCCACAGTAAAAACCTGTTAAATGATTAACAGTAAATGTTCTTACAATATACGGTGAATAACTGTAATAGATCTAAACTTTGTTTTCAAGAAAGTAGCCTCAGAGTCAACACTCATAGACTGTGTCTGAAATCACACCCTACACCCTCATTCACTATTCCCTACATTAGTTCACTATAAAGTCCACTAGACCGAGTGATTGAAAACAAATGAGTGAATTCAGACACTGTTGAACAGCTGCTGTTCACAAGCAGAATCACTGAAGGAAAGAACAAGAAACAAAACTACAACTGACTTCCAGTCACAGCCTTAGATGAAATTAACCAAAATAAAACAGCAGAGGAGGATTACACAACTCCACAAACAGCATTACCAGCTTCACTCATTACTAACCAGACTCACTTTATTTCTGTCATATATCTACAAAAATTCTTTGAGAATTAACCGAGGTTTATATTGTATTGAAAATGTTTTGTTTGGCCTCACCATTTTGGCGATCAGTGGTTGCTTTAGTTGGGCTCTTGACCCTTGACTCTTTTATGTTAGTTTTTCTCTGCTGTTGTTTCGGTGTATGTAAAGCACATTTGTTATGACAAGAAGAGCTGAGAGAAATTGTAATGAAGTGGTTTTGATAACTATTAATGATGATGAAATCATCATCTCATGATCTGCTTCACTGATCTCAATTAGTGTCTAATTATATGGGTTGATTTTTTTTTTTTTTGTTTATGGTAGTAATATGACTCTAAGAGATATGTTGACAAACTATGGTTAAGCAATTTAAAAACATTTTATGCACACAACCTTTAGAGCTACTGCACCATTTAGACACACATCTGTGTATGTAAAGCACATTTGCTGTGACAAGAACAGCCGAGAGAAATTGTTCTGAAGTGGTTTTGATAACTATTAATGATGATGAAATCATCATCTCTTGATCTGATTCACTGATCTCAGTTAGTGTCTAATTATATGGGTTAATTAATTTATTTTTGTTTATGGTACTAACATGACTCTACAAGATATGTTGACAAACCATTAAGAAATGTAAAAGCAGTTTATGCACAAAACATTTAGAGCTACAGCATTGTTTAGACACACACAGACATCAAGAATCAGCACATGAATCTCAACAATGGTGACTATTATTAATTAAAAAAAAAAACATGCCGCAATGCATGCTGGGTGCCAGTACAAAACTCCCAGCATGCTTTGCAGCATGACAAATGTTTTTTGATTGTCACCAATCTTGAGATTCATAGGCTGACTGTTGATGTCTGTGTGTGTTTAAGTTCTGCCATAGTTCAAAGCTTTTATTTGTGCATCTTGTGCTTAGGAATGTTTCACAATGATTGCGGTAGTATCAGTGGTGCAACTCAAGAGTATTAGTTATATGTTACACACTTAATAAGAGATTAAACATTAGGTCAGATCAGTGAATCAGACTAGTTCATGATGGTCTTGACATCACAAACACCAGTTTCACCTGATCATAGATTCCTTTGGCTTTTCACAGCTAATTTAAGCAACCAAAGAAAAACTATTTTTAAAATTGATGTCTGGATGTTTTTAAGTTCTACCATTGTTCAAAACTTTTATTTGTGCATATTGTGCTTAGGAATGTTTCACAATGATTGTTTGCAATAGTATCAGTGGTACAATTCAAGAGTGTTAGTAATATTTCACACACTCTTAATAAGAGATTAAACATTAGGTGAGATAAATGAATCTAATTCATGATGGTCTTGACATCACAAACACCAGTTTTATCTGATCATAGATAATTTTGGCTTTTCTTGCTATAAAACGGAGTTAAATAAAGACAGCTAACTAAATCAATCAGAGAAAAACTACATTTAAGAAGTCAAGGTTCAAGAGCCCAACTAAAGCAAACACCGATCGCCATTATGGTGACTTCAAATGAAAGTACAACACCTAACATCTCAATAAGAGCTTTTGTACACATATGACAGAAATAAAGTTACACTGGTTAGTAATAAGAAGCTGGTGATGCTGTTTAATCCTCCTCTGCTGAGATCTTGATCAATTTAATGTGTTTTATTTTCAGTTGATTTCATCTTTGGCTTTGGCTGTAAGTTGTGTTTCTCTGCTCTTGTTTCTCTTTCCTTCAGTGATTCTGCTTGTTAACAGGTGTTCATCACTAATGCTCAATCCTCATTTAATTAAGCAAACACCGATCGCCATTATGGTGACTTCAAATGAAAGTACAACACCTAAAATCTCAATAAGAGCTTTTGTACACATATGACAGAAATAAAGTCACACTGGTTAGTAATAAGAAGCTGGTGATGCTGTTTGTGGAGCTGTTTAATCCTCCTCTGCTGAGATCTTGATCAATTGAATGTGTTTTATTTTCAGTTGATTTCATCTTTGGCTTTGGCTTTGGCTGTAAGTTGTGTTTCTCTACTCTTGTTTCTCTTTCCTTCAGTGATTCTGCTTGTTAACAGGTGTTCATCACTAATGCTCAATCCTCATTTAATTATCTCATTAACTTCATCACCGCTTCAGTGTCACGTCAACACTCTGTAGTGTGGACACATATAAATGCTCTTTAAAACTGAGGATTTTCCTGTGGGATTAAAGGGGTTAAATGTGTGAGATGAAGAAAAACACACTGTGAAATGTATTTTTAACAGAAATATACTGTTAATTTAATTTACGGAAGCAAACTGTAAAAAAC
>NW_015549559.1:1455117-1455660 GCF_001515605.1 Sinocyclocheilus anshuiensis | reverse complement strand
CTCTTTAAAACTGAGGATTTTGCTGTGGCATTAAAGGGGTTAGAATAAAAACACACTGAAATATATTTTTAACAGAAATATACTGTTAATTTCATTTACGGAAGCAAACTGTAAAAAACTGTAGATTACTGGCAACCACAGCTGCCGGTATTTCACCGTAAACTCAAGAAAAGAAAACAGCAAAATACTGTAAAACCTAACAGTCAACTTCCTGTTGTGTTTTGTGGGTCACCATTGTGCTGGAGAGCATAGCCTGTGTTTAAGTAAAGGACGAACAGAGAAATACTGATGTTATGCTGCTTGTTGTTTTATTTAAAGGCAGTAACTGTGTAGTTACTGATGCAATGTGAATCTCTTCAATAATTTCAATCACACATGAATATGTGCTGCTGTTATCTGCAAGAGATTTGAGTTGAATTGATGCTTTTAATGACTTTGCATATATCAGTAGGTTTTTCTTCATGGACTTAAGCAAAATAGTTCTTAACCAATATGCTTCCGTTACTTAAACATTATAAATATTAGTTTATAAACAAATGCCAA
>NW_015549559.1:1426424-1436138 GCF_001515605.1 Sinocyclocheilus anshuiensis | reverse complement strand
CATCACTAATGCTCAATCCTCATTTAATTATCTCATTAACTTCATCACTGCTTCAGTGTATCTTCAACACTCTGTAGAGTGGACACATATAAGTGCTCTTTAAAACGGAGGATTTTGCTGTGGGATTAAAGGGGTTAAATGTGTGAGATGAAGAAAAACACACTGTGAAATGTATTTTTAACAGAAATATACTGTTAATTTAATTTACGGAAGCAAACTGTAAAAAACTGTAGATTACTGGCAACCACAGCTGCCAGTATTTCACTGTAAAATCAAGAAAAGAAAACAGCAAAATACTGTAAAACCTAACAGTCAACTTCCTGTTGTGTTTTGTGGGTCACCATTGTGCTGGAGAGCATAGCCTGTGTTTAAGTAAAGGACGAACAGAGAAATACTGATGTTATGCTGCTTGTTGTTTTATTTAAAGGCAGTAACTGTGTAGTTACTGATGCAATGTGAATCTCTTCAATAATTTCAATCACACATGAATATGTGCTGCTGTTATCTGCAAGAGATTTGAGTTGAATTGATGCTTTTAATGACTTTGCATATATCAGTAGGTTTTTCTTCATGGACTTAAGCAAAATAGTTCTTAAGACCAATATGCTTGCATTACTTAAACATTATAAATATTAGTTTATAAACAAATGCCAATTGGCCAAATTAAGTGCAGTCGGTTTCTGCAAATAAAATGAGTTAACTCAAAGGTTTGCATATTAACATTGTATCAGTTAATGACATACAGTTTTTCACTGTAAATTTAAACAGTTCTGTAAAACCTAAAATGTTGCTACCGTATTTTTCACGGTAAAGTTATGGCAACCATAGCTGCCGGTGTTTTACTGTAAATTTAACAGATTTCTTTTTACAGTGTAGCTAAGAAATATTTAGCTTTTTTTTCTTATTTTAAATGATTTCATATAGAATATAAGACAAGTTTGTACAATATTTGCCTTCATATCTCATGCATATTTTATGTGCAGAAGTGAATTTGTTTTACATTCACAGCATGTTGACTACTTCATGTGTGGTGAACTTGGAATAGAACTTTCTTCAATAGATAGTTTTGCAAGGTTTTAATAAAGAGAATGCTACTTGATCATGTTTCAGCACTTGTCTTCCTTCCATCACTATCTTTATTTCTCTTTCACAGTCACCCACAGAGACCTAGAGATTAAGAGGTCAGGGACACAGGGACAGGAACTGTTCTGTGATCCATCTCAAGTACTCTACTGTAAGATGTTACCATCATTTAGCAGGTCTAGAGCCAACAGAAGTAGTACTAGAAAGCAATGGCTATCATTATCAAGGGGTCAAGATTTGGCTCATTAACATGGGCCAGTTACCCCTGCTGGTAGATGCCATATTTACAGTATTCTTGGAGCAAACAACATCTTTCTCCATTGACATCCATTGAAAAGTAATGTGGATTCTGGTGAGTCAACACATAAATATCAGGTAGTTCACTATATTGTAGTAGATGTTTCAGCAGTGAAAGGTTATTTTTGGAGAGCTCTCTATGTATGACATGGACTTATATTTTCCGCTCTCTGCTGGCTTTGATGTCACAGCTCAGAATAGTCACTATAAGGGCATTAGAAATGTGTGGTACTATCAAAAGTGTCTTTAATTTTCCTGCAACACTTACAGCACAGGTTATTAGCTCAAAAAAATTGTGTCTAAATTTTAGCAAAGAGCGCCCAACCAACAAAGATGGCAGATCTTCTGAGGGGTCCTGCGTCAGCTGAGCAGCTACCATTGAGATCAAGGGGAATGCTAGCAGATATCTTTCTGGAGATATTATACAGTTCCTTGGTTATTACTCGCTTTAATTTAATCTAGTAGGACCTGGTTTTTATTTTGCTGGTGTCTTAAATAAATGTACATCTATTAAATTATATAAAAGAATGCAATTCACGTTTGTTTATAATACACAATCAACTAGTATTCCAAAAATACCTCTGTTGTCTATTTTGTTTTTGATTATTCACTTCCAACATAATGTACACAAAACTGACAGGCATACTAAAAGAGACAAAATAGAATAAGCAACAAATTATCAGCACCTTTTATGTTTAGGTGAGACAAATTACAACAACTGAACTGAGTAAAATCTATTACCCAGGTTTAACATTTGCATGTGAATACAATAAGCATGATGCAAATGTAAAAAGATGCTACTCACAGCACAATATGTTGCTCCATTTGCATTGCATTAGTGTTTAGAGCACTCAGATGGCTGTTCTCCATTCGTCACTCATGTCTGTCCCATTAAAATGGAACTGGGACAACAGTCCTTAATGTACACCAGCAGAGGACAGAACAGGAGGACAGGACATATTTCATGTGATCTGTGGTTAACATTCAAGAATAACTATCTTTACATTGCATGATATGGAATATGGGTATATACTGTAAATTGATTAATGTTTTCCTTAGATATCATTTTTAAATTCATTAAAGGTTCAAAGAGACAGGAGGTTCATTGTTTTCATTAAATGTCAAAATAATTCCTGCACATTCTAACTTTTTTCATTAAAACTAAGTAAACAAAAATACATATGCCAGTACAAACCATGTTACTTCAAGAAAAAAAAGAAAAGAAAAAAGTCAAACTTGCTGAAGTGTAGCACAAAGCTTAAATCGCAGACCCATGCCAATTCCACAAAGTAATGTAGTGTGGAATTTTGCAGTTTTCGAACAGCGAAGCTCACAAATCTAAATCTGGTGTCATGAATTATTGAAGACCCTTTATGGAGCTTTCGCCACTGCTGAATATGAAGCTCTGTACAAGCCTGAGATCAAACACAACCTTGGATAATAAGAGTTAAATTTAATGCTAAAAGTAGTTTCTACTATAAAAAAAGTTCACATTGGTTTAGGTTTAATGAAAAATGAACTTGCAAGGGTAAAGGGTGTCAAAGTACGAAGACAAGGCACACTCTTGAGATGGTCAGTGTTAGTAATGTCCATGGCAATTACCTCCATGAGAAACTACACAGGGAAATGAAAAAGGTAACAGGATGAGATTAGATGACAAGTTGATGTCTGGCTGGATCATTCCCCACTCAAACAGCAAGGAAAATTGAGTCCGTTGTACTATCAGCCATCAGGAAATACAATATGAGAATTGGCCTCTTATGAGCCCTGAGGTAATGTAGCAACACCAGAGATCCAACAGTGTACGGGTCTACAACAAAACTCTTCAACCATGTACAGCAACACAGTTTATGACAGGCAGCCCACGATTCCCCTCTGGCTGTCCTTGTATTCATGCTGACCCTATAGTTGTGTTAACCATAAACCATTTAAATTAAATATGGCAATTTTAATTTATTCAGTCTCATTAATATTACACCTACACGCATTCATTGTAAATTCAAGTCAGTTTACCATAAAGTTAGCTCTCAGCATGGCTTTCAATTTTATTCAACCTCTCTCACCTCAGCACTCAGCAGTTGTTGAGGTGATACAGTTGAATTGCATCAGTGTAGAAGCAATTTTGAAACGTATAATGAGAATCAAGAAAAGGTGAAAGTGTTTTTGCTTCCAAAACAGATAAAGCCTGAAGCCAGATTTAAGTTTTTTTTTCTTCTGAGGAAAAAATATTTCTCCAGTGTGCATAACATTTAAAACAGCACAGCTATATATTAAAGGGGGAACAAAGCCAGTCATTTACTTTTTTTGCGGAATCTTCACTAGAGTGAATGTGTCTATAAAATTTAGAGAGAAAAGTAGGTTGCTAAAATGCACTTAATTTGGCATGATAGATTGGGTGCACGCTTCAGTGACTGTAATTGAATCTGTGACCTATTTCCTCAGAAGAAAATGGTCTCTTGGGTTTGTTTTTTTCCATACATTTCAATGGAATTCAATAGACTGTCTTCAGATTTGTACATTTACAGCCTAGTGTTAATAATTCTCCTTGAAACGTGTATATAAAGCAATTGATCTCTGTTCAATCATTCTTGCCTTAATGGAATAGATGTACATTTATAAAGATGGCATATGTTTAAGAATGATATCTTGCTTGAATAATTTTTAATCAAATCCTTGTCACTGTAATCACAAAAACATGATTATAATTAATCAATAATTTAGCTGCAGTAACCCAGAATATAGTGGGTATAGAAAAGAATCACCCCCCTTTAAAATAATCACATTTTGTTGCTTTGCAGCCTGAAATGAAGACAGTGAAATGAAGACGGACACCGTTTTTGTTTTATCCAGCTGTATTTACTCAGTGCAACTTATGTTTAACATTTAACTTCCAAGTGACAGATATAACACCAACATGTCAGAAAAAAAATCAAATCAACCCCTTGTGTCAGTATTTTGTTGAACCACCTTTTGCTTTAATTACAGCATTTAGACTGTTGGGATATGTCTCTACTAACTTCTGTCTAGACTTTGCAATATTTGCCCACTCTTCTTTGCAGAACTGCTCAAGTTCAGTTCAACTTGATGGTGAGCATTTGTAGACTGCAGTCTTCAAGTCATTCCACAGATTTTAAATGGGGTTTTAGTCTGGGCTCTGATCAAGCCATGCAAGGACATTCAGCTTTTTCTCCTTCAACCAATGTGTGCTCAGTTTTGCTGTGTGCTTTGGGTCATTGTCATGTTGGAAGGTAAACCAAGTTCTTCCCATTGACAACTTTCTGGCAGCAGATTTTCCTCAAGGATTTGACGGTATTGGTTATTTGACGCCATTAATTTTTCCTTCTATCCAGACAAGTGCTCCAGTCCCTGCTGCAGTAAAACACCCTCATAACAGGACATTACCCCCTCCATGCTTTACTGTAGGAATGCTGTTATTTGGATGCTGAGCTGTATTGGACTTCTGCCAGATATATCGTTTGGTTTTGAGGCCAAATAATTCAATTTTAGTCTCATCTGTCTCAGAATCTTCAGTGTGTTTTGGCAAAGCTCAGTCGTGACTGCATGTGGCCTTTGTTGAGGAGTGGCTTTTTTCTTGCAAACCTCTCATACAAGCCACATTTGTGGAGAATTTGTGATGTTGTTGTCACATGCACACAATGACCACTCTTTGTCATAAATTCCTGCAGCTGCTTCAGGTTGCCTCTCTGACCAGTCTCCTCCTGGCTTTTTCATCCAGTTTGGAGTGACATCCTGATCCAGGGAGGGTCTGTGTTGTACCAAAAACCTTCCACTTCTTAATAATAGACTTCACTGTGCTTATAGGCAGTGATAACGCCTTTGAAATGTTTTTGTATCCATCTCCTGACATGTGCCCGTCCACAACTTTATCCTGGAGATCTTTTGACAGTGCCTTGCCAGCCATAGTTGATTGTTTGCTCCAGTTGCACTACCAAGGACTGAAATGCTCCAGGAAAGCTCTTTTCATGCTGAGCTGATCAAAATGACTGCAGCTGATCACAGTTGAAAGTCAAATGGCTTTGTGTGCCATTGAGAAGGTGATTAGCTACACCTGATTGAGTTTACAAATCATTTTTAGGAGGGGGTGATCCTTTTTCCAACTCCGTGATTCTGGCTTTTTATTATTTTTATTTTTTTCTGACATGTTGGTGTTATACCTTTCATTTGGATGTTAGAAGTTGCACTGAGTAAAATACAGCTGGATAAAACAAAAACAGTGTCTGTCTTCATTTCAGGTTACAAAGCAACAAAATGTGATTATTTTAAAGGGGGGTGATTATTTTCTATACCCACTATCTCAAAATCACACTGCAGTCTACAGTCTAGATGCTACTCCTTAATTTTTTCTGCCTTTCCCATTGGGCTTGGGTACAGTCTGATTTTAGTAAGTGACACAGCAAGAAAAAACAATTATAATAAATGTACAGACGCTTTCCGCTCAGAGTCTGATTCACTTGTTTTTTGCCAGGAACAGCAGTAAAGTACTTTTTCCCCAACTACTGAAGCCAGTAATCTAATTCGGATGTTTCACCATCCAAAACAATCAGTTCTCTCCATATTTAACTTACGGTCAGAACACAATTGTGGTCCTTCAGAGCATGAGGGAAATAGAGAGGGTAGCAGGTAATGAAAAGACATGTTTGGCATTTAGTCTGCGCTGTCAGCTGAAATCGCTACAGAAATAAATGCTTACAGAAACAGATGCTGTGCAGACGTCTAACAAAAATCAGCCGCAAATCAGCACAAAAAAAAACAAAACATGAATGAGCGAGCTGATGAAAGGATGGATTCTATTTCTCTTGACTGCCAAAAACTAAGTAGATTAAAACGATATCCGATTCTTGAACTAAGAGAAACAGCTTGAGACATTAAAAAGCAAGAAATAAAAATTGTGTTGACATTAGCAAAGTTGAGAACATATCACAGAACACACTGCCTAGCATTCAGAATTCAGTGATGGTTCATTTATTTATAAATATTCTGTATTCAATATAACCATAAATTAGCAATTCCTCTATTCAAGTTTGTCATTCCATCCGTGGGATATAGTGGAATTAGAGGTGGGCGATATGACTGTGTGTGTGTGTCTGTGCGCACGTGCGCGCATGAGCTCGCACAAATTATTTAAACGCTTCATGGAAATGGTATGAACTACGTCAGAAATACGGGGGTAAGTTCAGTTACTGTCTGCGTACTGAATGGCTTTGTAATGTTTTGCCAGAATTAGACCATTTCATTCTAAAATTTATCTTTTAAGGGCATATTTTTTTTCAAGTAAATGTCTGCGACGTGCCGAATCCGACGATAAGTTAGATCCATCAATTTTATGTTGAGCATTTTCGCGCTCTTTTTTCCTCAGGTAACGTTAAATACTTTTATAACGTTAAACCACGATATTACTGGTATGTAATATTATTTGTTACTTAAAGGTGAATGCTTGTATTGCTTTACAACTAGGAGACCAGTATAAAAATGTAATGAAAATGCACTCTGATTTTATTTTTCACAGTTATTTTTAACAGTGTCGATTCTGCCCTCCAGATTGGAGACTAGATTGACATAAACTCAATTCAGTGGTGAGATGGCTAGCTAGGGTTGCCTATGGCAACGTTCTGTATAATATGGAATAGTCATTTTAAAATCATAGCATGCAAGAACACTCTGTTTGACACACGAAAGCAAGAAATAAAAATTGTGTTGACATTAGCAAAGTTGAGAACATATCACAGAACACACTGCCTAGCATTCAGAATTCAGTGATGGTTCATTTATTTATAAATATTCTGTATTCAATATAACCATAAATTAGCAATTCCTCTATTCAAGTTTGTCATTCCATCCGTGGGATATAGTGGAATTAGAGGTGGGCGATATGACCAAAGCCTTTTATCACAATATTAATATGAAATTTTGACTGAAATTACCATTGAAATTTTAGAATTCTCATCACCGATTTTGTTATCATAAAAAAAACTAAAACTAGCCCAACTAACAAGTTTTTTTCTCTCTCTCAAGCTTACTGAAAACAAGTAAACAGTCAGTGATAAAATAAGAATAAAATAAACTAATTATAAGCAATAGGACAAATATATACAATAGAACAAAGACACAAATGAAATAGACTTAATCGAAAAGTTCAAGCTTCACCATTCATCTAAATACTACATAAATTTAAGAAAGTTATAAAACATTAAAAACCCTTCATAGTCTTCACTGTACAAATTAAATATACATTTACCCTTATTAAAGTTACACAAGTGATTCAGTCAAGAGCAGTGTGTGATTTTCTCTGTCTTTTGTTGTTTGATTTATATTAACAACACAGACAGCAGCAGGCAGGGGCGGACTGGGACACAATTTCAGGCTGGAAAATTTCACACATCCTATACACCCACAGAAAATTCTGAAATCACATACAAGTGGAATGAAATGAACTGAACCCTCGTGGACATTTTAAAATATGAATATAATCCCTAAATATTAGTAGCTGTAAACATTCAACCACAATTATATACATCTATACATTCACATATCTCCAATCTCACACTCTAAAAAGTGCTGGGTTATTTCTGTAAACACATTTTTGGGTTGCAAGAACACCCTGTTTGACAAACGTTTTCTTAATCTGAAATTATATTCTAGGTATGTGAGAATCTTGCTGGTGCAGATGGACAAGGAATGGTGGCTTGACACCCTGGCTGACATCTTTAAAGGTTACATCTAACATGAGCCTCTCTTGTTTTCTTTACTCTCAAGTAGGGCTGTGTGATATAGTTACAAAAAAAAAACCTATCGCGATTTCTTGATCAATTTTGCGATTTTGATTTTAATCACGATTTTGACACACACAGACATGCTTTACAGTCATAAATGCATTCAGTATGAATTTGAAACATATTTCCAAAAGAAAACCAATTAGAGCTTTATCAAGAAGCTGTAACATGTCTCTAGAACAGACATAAGGCAAAATAAACAACAAAATAGACATATGGCAGGTCATAGAGCTCTTTGTGACGTTGCCTCAGATGTTGAACTAGATTTGTTTCGCCAAGTTCACACGTACTCCGTCTGCATGGGATATAGTGGAATTAGAGGTGGGCGATATGACCAAAGCCTTTTATCACAATATTAATATGAAATTTTGACTGAAATTACCATTGAAATTTTAGAATTCTCATCACCGATTTTGTTATCATAAAAAAAACTAAAACTAGCCCAACTAACAAGTTTTTTTCTCTCTCTCAAGCTTACTGAAAACAAGTAAACAGTCAGTGATAAAATAAGAATAAAATAAACTAATTATAAGCAATAGGACAAATATATACAATAGAACAAAGACACAAATGAAATAGACTTAATCGAAAAGTTCAAGCTTCACCATTCATCTAAATACTACATAAATTTAAGAAAGTTATAAAACATTAAAAACCCTTCATAGTCTTCACTGTACAAATTAAATATACATTTACCCTTATTAAAGTTACACAAGTGATTCAGTCAAGAGCAGTGTGTGATTTTCTCTGTCTTTTGTTGTTTGATTTATATTAACAACACAGACAGCAGCAGGCAGGGGCGGACTGGGACACAATTTCAGGCTGGAAAATTTCACACATCCTATACACCCACAGAAAATTCTGAAATCACATACAAGTGGAATGAAATGAACTGAACCCTCGTGGACATTTTAAAATATGAATATAATCCCTAAATATTAGTAGCTGTAAACATTCAACCACAATTATATACATCTATACATTCACATATCTCCAATCTCACACTCTAAAAAGTGCTGGGTTATTTCTGTAAACACATTTTTGGGTTAATTGTGCTGGGTCATAATTCTGGGTTGTTTGAGGTAATGTAAACACACAGTTGGGTTGCTCATGCTGGGTCAAATGGACTGTAAGGGGTTCTTTCACCACTGAACAGCTGGGTTGGGTTATTTTGACCCAACAGGTTTATTTATTTTTCCTCTTCATCGAACTTTCTGGATTCTTCACTCGTCTCGTCGTCAGACGGTCACGCACATTGCAAGCAGGATTATAAGGTAAGTTAATATGATGATATGATTATTTACCTCTATTTTTAATAAGTTGTGGTAAGAGCACACTGATTTCTCTGTTTAATGCATATTTGATCTGTCGCTGTGCCAGGTACCGTTATTCTGTGAATGATTAAGTAGCCGCCTAGCGAGGTACATTTTATTTTTAATGGCCTCAATAATCGCCTTATCGTTAATTAAAGTTATATATATATATATATATATATATATATATATATATATATATATATTGACAGATAATAATTTAATTCATA